>NW_012267373.1:2016180-2036231 GCF_000151885.1 Dipodomys ordii | reverse complement strand
GCTAGCGCTCTACCACTTGAGCCACAGCGCCACTTCCGGCTTTTTTCTTTTTGCTTATGTGGTGCTGAGGAATCGAACCCAGGGCCTCATGAGGCATGCAAGGCAAGCGCTCTACCACTGAGCCACCTTCCCAGCCCTTGCTTTGTCATTTTCTGAGTTACAAAATTTACCCATATTTCATTTTCCTTATCTATAAACTAGGTTTATTTATAGTATCTACTGAATAGAGTTGTTATAAAGAATAAATGAACTAATACATTTAAAGTGCTTGATGCTCTGCCTAGAATCTGTATTAAAAGTAATAAACTTTAACTACTATTAGAAACAGTAATACTATGTTACTAAATCCTATCTTTATGAATATATATTCTCACATATGTATTCGTATATGATAAAATCTCATCTGAAATAATAGGACGTTGAATTATAACTTAAAAGTCTCCAGTGATGGTTCTAAAATCAGTCAATGTGCAGGTATGTATCAGGGAATGGAAAGAGTGAGAGGAAATCCTTAACTTACTACACTAACAGGTTAAAGTTTAGAAGTATAATTTTGCATTGTATTATGTAATGACAGAGCCATTGAGTTTAATTAGTTTCTCCAATGGGTCTGGAGGAAAACATATTTTTAAACCACTACAATACAGTAAAAATATGTTATTGTTATTAAAAAGTAGGACAATTATAAATTCAAATACATTCTTGCTTAAATTAAAAAGAACACATAAAGGTAAGATTTTCTTAAGATCAAATTAAAATTTAAAATGTACACACTGATTTCCATTTTAAAAGTTTTGAGCTTTGATTACCACTACTGGTTAAATTTTTGTTATGTGTTAAAATATATTTTTAGATATTTGTCATATATATTACTATGCAGATATTTTGTATGTCAATTTTAAACCTTGTAATATTGAAAGCTAGATACAAACTCCATTTTTACAGGTGAGTAAATGAAGTTCAGAGGTTATGTGACTTGTAGAGGTTTGTGGAGCTACTAAATAACTGATCAAAATAGCTAGATTGCAGGGCACCAGTGGCTCACACCTGTAATCCTAGCTACTCAGGAGGGATCTGAGGATTGCATTTTGAAGCCAGTCCCAGCAGGAAACCCCACGAGACTCTTATTTCCAATAAACTACTCAAAAAAGTTGGAAGTGGCTCTGTGGCTCAAGTAGTAGAGTGTTCCCCTTGAGCAAAAGCAGCTCAGGTACAGTGCCCAGGCACAGAGTTCTCAAGCCCCAGGACCCACCAAAAAAAAAAAAAAAAAAGCCAAAGATCATGTTTTGCCTTGCTGTCTTCTATAACCACCTTGAACTTCAATCTCTTTTGAGCAATGTACTGCCAGATGGATTTTCCTGGGTTGACCACAAGATCATATTAAGTTAAAAATCACTATTTGCCCACCTCCCATTCTGAAACTTCTTCCTGACATTAGTTTTCTTCAGTTTCAATCTACTTTCTACATACTTGACAAAGTATCTTAATGCATATTGGGTAGTCAGGTCTTCCTCTCTATCATGTAGAGTATTTCAGTGATTTTTCTACCATCTTGTGCACAAATTCCTTGATATCATATACGAAGTCCTTCAATATTTGGCCTTCTACATGATTCCTACAATGGTATAAATACAAAGTATCTGTGGCCCCTCAACTCTTCATTCTCTTATTTTCCTGTGCTGTTTCTTTTAGCTTTGTAAAATGAAACTTTTATTTTTCCCTCATTTTTATTAGGATCAATTAATTGTACAGGATATGTACAATCCACTTGCATATCGACACATGCATAAACATATGATCAGACATTCCCTTCTGTCACTTTCTGTCATCACTCTCCTAATTTTCCTGTCTTCTTTCTACATAACAAATCTATTCAACTTGTATCTGCTGGACTATTTTTTTTTGTTGACATAATTTAAATCTGGCCATCATCTCTTTGAGCATTATTCTGGTATTTTGTTAAACTTTACTTCTCTTCCATTGTGATTCTCCAGGTGCTATCGTTACTCATATAAAAATGATGACATTTTCCTTGACATGTTCATTTCTTTCCTCTTTCAGGCTTGAAGATTGTAGATAAGTCCCCATTTGAATCCCCATCACCCAGCAGTAGGTACCACAGGTAGTTAGAGGTCAACCTAAAGATAAATAAATGATAGTTGGTGTATATATGGCTGTGAAAGTTTTTCCCCCATTATGCTGTCTTTTAATTGAGTTAAATTCCGTCAAGTATTACTTTGGGGTTTTTTTGTTTTGTTTTGTTTTGATTGTGAAAATACCACACAGAGGGGTTACAGTTACATGGGCAAGGTAATGAGTACATTTTTTTTTGGGGGGGGGTCTGGTCATGGGCCTGACCTTTGGGCCTAGGTGCTGTCCCTCAGCTCATCAGCTCAAGGTTAGTGCTCTACCACTTAAGCCACAGCACCACTTCCGGCTTGTTTTTTCTGCTTATGTGGTGCTGAGGAATCGAACCCAGGGCCTCATGCATGCAAGGCAAGCGCTCTACCACTGAGCCATCTTCCCAGCCCATGAGTACATTTCTTATCAAGCATTGTTGCCTCCTCTTTTGTTTCCCCTTCCCATCCCTTCCCATTCCATCTTCCCTCCCTTTCCTCCCCACCCCCCACCACCAAGTATTACTTTGTTTTAGCATCTACAGAGCACAACTATTTCATGGTGTACACCCTGCTAACTCTAGGCTTATTGGTGAATAGAAATACACATAAGAGGCCTTCTCTGCCAGACTGTGGATATACATTCTCTGCCAGACTGTGGATATACATTGTTAGCTTTCCTAAAAGTATGGAACTGTCCTCTAAGACTAGAAAACATTTATGTCAGGCTTTAAAAGCAGTAAGTAAACTTTTTTATTTTTAAAGGAGTACTAGAAGTTACAATGACTATAATATCAATAATCCATTTAGAGACACAAGTCCATTCACTGACTTATTTTTGGTTGCAAAAGAAAGAAGAAAGAGCAATGCAGGAAGAAGTATCAATAAATGCTGTTTGGCAGGTCATGGAAGACATCTGGGAGACTAGCATTATTGTCTATCATACCATCATTTCTACCACTATTATTAGTAAATATTTATGAAGTCCCCAAAGAATGTATGGGCCTATACTTGATGACTGAGAAGTAAGGTTGAGCTATAAGCAAAAGCCAGTGTTATGTATCTTATGTAAGGTTAATTGGTGGGTTACAGCGTCAGCCACTCTAAGGACATTACTTAGAATCCATTCTAGGTTAACTGGTCAAATTCCTTAGTAATCTTATTACCAACATATGTGGCTCGACCTATCCTTCTATCAGCATACTTTCTATAACAATCAGCACTTTATTAATATGTTAAAAGACTGGAAAAAATGCACGGAGCTATATTTTAGTTCTGTTATGTCAGAACACATGCTACCATGGCTTTTTCTCAAATATTTTATGTGTTGGGTTTGTTTTTTTCTCCCTAACAATCACGAGAAGATGCTGGGCTGGATTTTGATTACTTTGGCCACCATTGCATATCTAGTCTCCCGCTGCGTGGCGAGACGCTGTTCTCCGCTCACTCCTCTGCAGCATCACTACTGGACCAACCACCTCCAAAATGAGAGAGAGCTCTTTGAACAAGCTGCAGAACAGCACTCCCGACTTGTCGTCCAGGAGCGCATAAAAAAGCTATTTGGTTTCATTCCTGGGAGTGAAGATGCCAAACACATCCGTATTCCTTCCTGTCAGGACTGGAGAGATATTGCAGTGCCGAGTCTTCTATGCATGGGCGATAACTCACAAGGCCACCACTATAGCTTCCTGGGAGACAAGGTAGTTGAAGAAAATGAGGAAGACAAACCAGAAGGAATTGAATTAGAAAACGTGTCGTGTCCAATGCAAGTTGCTTAATGTATACACGATAATGGAGTTTTCATGTAATCAATTCATCTTTTCTTTTCCCCTCTCCCTCTGATATTTGTTTCTACGAGCCCATCAAAATACTATTTCCAAATTCAATTTATCTGAAGAACTATGCCAATCTATGTTTTTGAAATTTCATTCTACCTTTGGATACCTATTGTGTCACATTGGTCTAATTAAAAACAACAGCGTTTCAATCCCTATCAAAATTTGTATCTTAGTTCTGTTATTAGCTGGATGGAGATGAACATTTCTGGGTGCCATTTTGTCATCTTTAGCTGGCCTTATGGAAAAGATGTGAAGATTAGGTGTGATATCATAAGTCAATTATTTACCACAAAGCCTTTACTATTTCTACTCCTTTTAATTTCTGCTTTTCTCTATTTCTATGTTTATATAGTAAGTCTTCACTGCCCTCTTCTCTTTTGTCAAACCTGAATATCTGACCCTTTGGGAAGAAAGGTAAAATTCTCTAACTCTTGACACATGTGCGAAAGATTTTGAGTCATCCTTGTGATGAGGGCAAACGAATACATTACTTATCGCCAGCTCCATCTAAGGAACATTTTAATTTTTTTCTTTATTGTTATTGTAAAGGTGATTACAGCAGGGTTATAGTTACATAAGTCAGATAATGAGTATATTTCTTTTTGAACAATGTCATTCCTTCCCTGGCTGTCTCCCAGTTATCCCTTCCATCCTCACCCACAACTTGTATAAATGAACAAACAAGTTAAAAGGAAAAGAAAACAAAAACAGCAACAAAGAATGTAGAAACCTCTTGTGTCCATTTCTCAGGAACATTTTTATCACTACATATAAAGTTTATTCTAGACAGCTTATCCTCTGATGGTCCAATGTATACCTTTACTCTTTCAAATCTTTGCATTCAAAGTCTATTTGGGAAATTTGGACTGACTGCTTATATTTGCCTATCTACTATTAGAACTCAAAAAGGTACAATATCATGTTGGCCTTTGTCTTGCTTTGCTAAAATGTAACCTCTGGTAGTTGACATTTTTCTGGTTTATCCTGATTACTTCTGACATGTCACTTCTGATGTAGTGTCTCCTACATGAGTTTTGCCGTGTTCAACTGGCACACTGGCCATCTGGGCTACATTGGCAATCTAGGGGTTTTATGTATTCATTTCTTTAGCCCAAACAATGATTTCTTTTTCAGCAATATACTAACTGCCAATGGTCAACTTGCAAACTTTCAAGGAGACAACTTGATAATCTAAAATGCAACTAATTTATTGGTAACTTGTATTTTACACGAGTATGGGAAATTATATTTTGTTCTAAATTCTGGGTCCTTTAACTTAATGAAAACAAATGATTTTTTTAATTGAATCCAGGGTCTCATGCATGCACTGAAAACATTCTACTTCTTGGAGATATGCCCTCAGTCCTTTAGTTTCATATTTTGTTTTTGAGATAGGATCTTAATATTTGCCTGGGGTACCTTCAAATCTACAATCCTCCTGCCTGCCTCTGACTTTCAAGTAGCTGAAATTACAGGCATATGCCACCATGCTAGAAAATATTTTTTTAATGAAATAAAATGTTTTCAAGATTTCCCCCCACCCCATAGAGACTGTTTAGTGTCAGACTTGGCTAAGGCAGGAGACATGTCCTGTCCTCACCATTACTCCTTATTTAACCTACAAATGTTTAGTTCATCTCTCTGGGCTTTAACTCTTTCGTCTGTACAATCAGCATAATGATATGCTACCTTCTGCAAAACAAATAACTAAATTCTTGAGGTCCTTTCTAAACCCCCTAGAATCTTTATTTGTATGGATAAATGTGGGTCAGTATATAAACAACCTCTGGGGTGGTAATATGCCAGTGTTCCTTTTTCTGGAAGGAAAATAGCAGGTTTGGATTGAGTTTTGTCTAATCTACTGGGATTCTACCTTTTAAAGAGTGGTGACCTTTTACAAGTAGCTAGAAAATGCTATTCTACCATATCAACTAACCACATAACTCAGTATTGACATAAGATTATAGAATGATATTGAAACAAAATGGAAGTGTGTTATGGGAGGAACTAGTGTTCTAATTCCCTCTGATACAAGAGTTAGTAAACATGGAAGTAGAGCTGTGGCTCAAGTGGTAGAGCAAAAAAGCCAAGTGAGAGTGCATGGCCTGGAGTTCCAGCCACAGTAGCAGCACACCTGCGCGCACACACGCGCACACACGCACGCGTGCACACACACACACACACACAGTCTCAGTATGTTTTGTTCTCAAAATTCTCCTGCAGTCCTAAATCCTGTGCCTCTTTTTTCATAAGAGCTTTTGACATTCCTTTGTATCAAGGTTATTAGTTAAATGAACAAGGCTCAGAATTGGTTAATTAGATTTTAGAAACCATACCACAATAAAGAATCTTCATTAACACATTTAATAGCAATATCAAAGATGTATGGCTCTAGCATGACATCACCAGAAAGATTAATAGTTGTTTATCCCTTATAATTGGACACTTTGTTTCTACCAGCATCTGTAGCCCTTTATTCTTCAAACTCTTTGTCAGTATGACATAGAAGTTTATATTTTCAGCTAGTTAATCATGATTCTTTGGCTGATTAACAAGGCTTCAAAGTACTTTTTAGCACCTATAGGAACATTTAAAAGATCATACACACACTTGGGATTTCATTGTTTTCTATATTTCCTATTTTAAATTAAATAAATTGGATTCCCTGCCTTTTTTCTCTTTTGTTCCACAGCCAATTAGATAAAAAAATTTCCAGTAAAAACATGGTATTTCCTTCCCCTTATGCTTAGTGGATTTATATAATTATGGAACCGATAATTATAGTCAATTATGTGCTAATGCTGCTTTATAGCTTGCTACCAAGAGCTTTTGGCTACCACATCAAACTCTGTGGCTTGACATATAGAGATGTGCTGACTTCCTAACTTTAATTTTGCCACTTCACTGTGATCTAAATTGCCTCCTTCCCAAGAGACAAATAAACTCTATATTTAGGTAGGTTTCACTTAGATTTCTTGATGTTTTCCAAAGCAAAATTATACAGAACTATACTTTGTCATCCTCATTGTCTCCCTTCTATGTTCTGTCTCGCTATATTTTTTAAAAAACTTGAATTCATAATTGTCATAAGAAATGAAGTGTTTCCTTGCATTTGGTTTGTACATAAAAGGAAAGCATATTAATCTTAAAACTTAGAAGTCACTTGACTACTGAATGTCAGACCAGGTAGGTTTTCGCTATCTCAAAAATATGAGACAGATATGGTTTTAATTTCTAAACAGAGTCCACTAAAATTTAGCTCTGTTCAGCAAAGAAAGTGTTTTGGCAGACTGAAAGGAGCAGATAAATGACTGGCTTTTGAAGCTGTAAGGACACAAATCCACAAATGTGATTCCTCCTGGACTGAAGAGCAATGATATAATTTCCAGAAAAGGAACTTGCATTACTCCTGAATTGAGTTATTTTTCTGTGCAAAGCATCAAGTATGACTAAGCTTCTCTAATCTCTCAGTACAACCATCCCAAGAAACAGATTTCAAATATGGTTTCCTCTGCCGCCCCTGAGTGGTCAAGGCTGGTATCTGCACCCATCTCTACTCAGTGGTGCTGACAGTAATCTATTTTCAAGCATCTGAAATGTCCAAAAATCCAAAATATTATGAATGTCAACATGATGGATTATGGTTGCTCTACCAGCAAAATAGTTTCCAAAATCTGGGGGAAAAAACCAACTCTGAACTGGGAAGCACTTTTGGTCCCTAAGCATTTTGAATAAGGAACATACTCAATTTGTAGAAACAGAAATAATTCACAACACTCATTATATGCTAGCTCCTTATAACAAAGTGGCAAGCAGTCACATTAGAAAATAACTTGCCAGGGTGACATTAAATGCTGTAGGAAATCGGAGAGAATTTTGTAAGGCTTTGTATAACAAATACTTTCTTTTTTATGTATTGTAAAAGTGATTAACAGGAAGGTTATAGTTACATAAGTAAGGTAATGAGTACATCTCTTTTTGAACTTACCCCCTCCATTTTTCTCACTTTCCCCTCCCCACTCAATACTTTCTCATTTCTAATATTATTTTATTAGGTAGCTGGTGATTCATGAATTATCACTGAAATCTAAGTCTACCTAAAATTTCCTATTTTCTTAATGGTAATTAAGAAACAGATCAGGGGTGGGAAGGTGGCTCAGTGGTAGAGCACTTGCCTTGCATGGCTGAGGCCCTTGGTTCGATTCCTCAGCACCACATAAGCAAAAAGAAAAATGCCGGAAGTGGTGCTGTGGCTCAAGTGGTAGAGCGCTAGCCTTGAGCTGAAGAGCTGAGGGACAGTGCCCAGGCCCAGAGTTTAAAAAACAAAAAAGAAAGAAAGAAAAGAAAAGAAACAAATCAAAGAATGTACAAAAGATGACAAACTTATAAGTGAGAAAGTCCAGATTTTACCCAGAGTCTGCTTTGGGGCTGGCTCTCAGCTCCACAGCACTGGCCTAGAGTTCTGTCACAGGGGTAGCTAGCTTATCAATCCAAGAGTATTATAGGTATTAGGCTAATTCTCCTCAGAACTCCTGCCAACCAACAGCTGAAACATCCTGCAGTCCAATAGTGTGTCACATCACATTTGCATCCCTCTCTTTCTACCTACACTGTACCTATGTAAATAAGGTCTCACTTCTAAGGCACTGTGCACTTTCTTACCTAGGTGACCTCTCCACTCTCACTTGGGCCAAACTTTGGACCTGAGCTACATAAAAGCCTGCAGCACTGATTCTTAGTCTCACACTAACCACACACCTGCCCTGGTGTCTCAGGCATTCTCCTTCTTATTCAGGATGGAAGCAGGACAGCACTATAATCTTCTCATTTGTTTTCTGTAGGACATAGTTATAAAGGGTTAAACCAGAGTTCAGAAAAACAATTTCCCATTACTCACATGGTCACAATCAGGGCAATCTCTTTAGAACTTTAATTTTCCCTTACATGAGATTTTGGGTTGTGATTAAATTGTGGGAGTGGTAATTACTCCTCTTTGAAGAGCCATTCCAGGTAAAGCTGTTTTAAGGAGACACAGTATAACTGCATACACACAAGCACAGACACCTGTACTGCAGAGGTTACAAGACTGTAGTAGTACCATTCCCATTCTAATCTCTGAAACTTGTGAATGTCACTTTTATAGATAAAAAAAGACTTTGTAGCTGGTCACCAGTGGCTCACACTTATAATTCTAGCTACCCAGGAGCTCAGATCTGAGGACTGTGAAACCCTTATCTCCAATTAACCACAAAGACAGAATCAGAGCAGTGGCTCAAGTGGTAGAGCATCAGCCATAGGTGAAAAAGCTAAAGGTCAGTGCCCCAGACCTGACTTCAAGCCCCAGGATAAGAGTGAGAGAGAGAAAGAGTGTGTATGTGTGTTTGTGTGTGTGAAAGACAGAGAGACAAAGACAGCGACAGACAGAGACAGAGATAGAGACAGTTTGCAGATATGATCAAGTTTTTGAGAGTAGATTATCCCAACATAATCACAGAGCTCTTTACAGAACAATCTTAGGAATAGTCAGAGAGAAGGCAGAGGGAGGGAGTGCCAAGGAGTGGCACAGTGGCACAGCTGGAGAAAGACTCCATCAACCATTGTTAGATTGTTAAGGTTGTATAGCTCATGAGTTTAGGAACATGAATGCCCATTGGGGGGAAAAGGCATGGAAATGGACCTTCCCCCAAAGCCTGAATAACAAACATAACCTTCTGACACTGAGACTTATTTCAGTACAGTGAGAACTATGCACTTTTGCTAAGGTTGTGGTACTATGACAGAGTAACTTTGTGTTGTTTTAAACCACTGAAATTTATAGTAATTTAGTGTAGTGGTGATGGGAAATTAATACACATAGCAATACATGGGGAAAGCTTACAAATCCACAAGTCTGTGGATGAATGAAAACCTCTTCAAGCATTCTAAGACTCTGTATGCACTGATGTACCATCTAGGTACAGCTGATGCTTCTAAAAAATAAGTATACACAATATTTTGCAAATAAAATTCAACGCATTCTAATACTTTAATATATTCTAAAATAAGGAAGAATACTTGAGGATAAATTTGCACTGTATTTATAGATACTTCATCTTAAGCAACAGAGAAAAATATGTAAACGTTTCTCTTTTGCAGTTGCTAGTTTGCAGTATCGAGTATACTATAAATATTTTATAATGCAGACATATTTCAGCATTTAAGGTTCAGGAGAGCAAATCCCAAACCAAGCAAATGCAAAAAAAAAGAAAAGAAAAAGCTGGATTTATGTGATGATTTATTGCTTGTATAAATTTCATGTTATGAGTAGGTTACTGTTGCTAAGTCTATGCTTGCCATTCTTTCATGTTGAGATCACTTGAATCAGAGAGCCATCTACAAAATAAGCATTTTAACCAAATAATGATTTACTAGATCCTATGAGGTCTAATAAAAAATTATTTTGTGGGGAAGATAAAGTCATGTGCCATTCTTACGAAAAATTTCTGGTTGTTACAGGCATAGTTAGAATAATAATTAGTATACAATTCAATTCAGCTCGCCATCATGGCGCCTGGTCTTTTTGGAGCATCAGCACTCTTCTGGGAGGCTACACGGTGGGGCCCTCCCGGAGGATGCCTGCAAGGCAGGGCACCGCTTGGACCTAAGGGTCGTGTTCTTGCTGCACATCTGACGACGCCCCCGTGTGGCCAGACTCAGGTGTTTCACCTGAGACGCCAAGTCCCACCTACATCTCCAGAGCCAGCTGGGAGTGTGGGTCCTCCACTCGGGCGCCTGTGGCTCACACCTGTAATCCTAGCTACTCAGGAGGCTGAGATCTGAAGATCACGGTTCAAAGCCAGCTCGGGCAGGAAAGACCGTAAGACTCTTATCTCCAATAAACCATTCAGAAAACCGGAAGTGGCGCTGTGGCTCAAGTGGTGGAGTGCTCGCCTTGAGCTGAAGAGCTGAGGGACAAGTTCCCCACCACAAGCGTCCGAGGGCTGCTTCTGGCTTTTAATGGGCCTTTCAGATTGTATTCTCTGTCTTTTCTGGCCTCTGATCAATTAGGTGATGCAGCATGCTCTAGTGCAGATCAAGGACATTCCTTGGACTGGAATGAGAGAGCCAGACTAGCACCATCCACCAGTACCTGGCCTGTCAAACCACCAAGCGGCCACAGGTGAAAGGCAGGAAGCAACCGTTCCTGCTTTCCTTCCCCTTTCCTCTCCGCCCTTCTAAGGTCGCTGTGATTACGGCCTATAGTAATTGAAAACAGGCGAGATTGGAAAAAAAAAGTGTGCTAATTTTAACTGAATGGAAAACAAGTGATCATTCACATTTCCCGGACTACTTTGGGTTGGACCTGCATTGGTGGTGAAGAAAGCGTACTTCCGTCGCTTCCTCAAAGTTTAAGAGTTCAATACTCAGTATCTGAAACATGGAGTCACCGCCAAAGTTTGCCTGGGTAAACTGGCTATATAACGTATTCCTCAGCTAAAACACTCCTCAACTTAAAAAAATAATCAAGATGCCTTTTAATACGTGTGCCTAAATGCACTTCATCAAAGTATAGTCATTTGATTAGCCTTCGCTATTATGACTGTGTGCAGTGATGAGCCGATAGTTAGCCTCAGAAGTGGCACTTCCGTTCATGACATAGCAGCGTTACCCTGTCTAGCCAAGTGTCATTGAAACCAGCATCTTTTGCCATTTACAGCCACGCACGGCGTGCACAGGTGCAGGTCTGCGCTCTGCGTCGTTTGCTTCAGGATCTCACACGACGTTTTGTGTTGTGGCTGCGGTTTCTGTGCGGTCCCGGGGTGTGCACTCGGGGCCGGGCACCGTCCTGGCCTTGGTGCTCATCAGGTCTAGCGCTCGACCGCTTGGGCCACAGCTCCACTTGGGCTTTTTTTTTGGGGGGGGGGGTAATGCAGAAGCGCATGGGCTTTCCTGCCTGGGCTGGCTTCGAACTTCCATCCTCAGATCTCAGCCTCGAGCAGCAAGGATTACAGCACGGGGCGAGCCTCCCAAACCCGTCCCACCGACGACCGTCAGGCTTCCCACTCCCCCTGAGCCCGGTCCCACCACGGGCCCACCCGCTCCCCCACCTCCGGCGGAACTCCAGGCCGCTCGGGCTTCCGGAAGCCCGACCATGCGAGGAACACACGGGGCCGCCGCCGGCCGCAAACCGGAGAAATCTGAAATTCAAGGACGTCCCGGGTCCCGCCGGCGGCGACGCCGTCCCGCCCAGCGCCCACGCTGGCGCTCGGCCCAGGCGTTTAGAGCGAGGCTGCAGCTCGGAGGGGACTTCTCTGCCTCAGGTCCCGCCAAGCCCGGCAGCTCTCCTTAGGTGTCCTTGGCGAATGCCGGAGCGAGTGGTTTCATTATCCAGCAAATCCGAAGCGAGCGTGGGACAGGCGTTGAATTGGCTTCCCCGAGGCCAGGCAGAACGAGTCGAACGCCGATCGAGGGAGCAGAACCGGGAGAACGGCGCGGGACTGTTAGCTCAGTAGGCCGGGCCTGGCTGTAGCTCCCCGGGCCTGGAGAGTCGGGCTCTGCGCCTGCGTCCACCTGGCAGCCGGCGCGGCGGCGGTCTGGGCTGCACCGCGCCGCCCAAGTGTCCGGCGATCCATGGGCCAGCAGCGAGGGCCACGATGACAGATTACGGCGAGGAGCAGCGCAACGAGCTGGAGGCCCTGGAGGCCATCTACCCCGACTCCTTCACAGGTGACGCTCGAGGCCGCGAGCCCGCAGCCGCCCTGAGGTGGGCCGAGAACGAGCCGGAGCCGCCGCGGCCCTCGGCCTCGGGGCCGGGCTGAGGGGGGAGATCGGGGCCCGCGAGGTCGCAGGACCCCCTCACCCGCCACTCGGGGTCGAACCCCGGGGCAGCTCCCCACCCCCACCCCGCCCCGCCCCGCTTATCCTGTAGCTTGAAAGTTCGGATGGCGCGGGCGGGACCTCGGAGACCCCGAATCGGGCTTGGGGGGTAATTGACAGCAGCCGTAGGTTCACTGGGATGCACGGAGAGAAAAAGAATCCTCCGAGAGAGATCGAGGCTTCTCCGGGTCGGAGGTAGCTGTTTTTCTCTCGGCGGCGTGTGAACATTGGTGGAAGTCTGAGTCAGGATAGAGAAGTAGCCTAGCCCCTGGAGCTCGTCGGCTTGCTTTCAGAACGGAAATCTCACGGCATTCTGCAGAATGTCGAGTGAATGATGCCCCCTCTACGTTTCTGTTCCGCTGTAGAACACAGGTGAGGGGATCAGACCGGAAGGGGGGGGGGTTAGACGTCCCCTAGGTTGCCATGGAGGCTCAGGAAAGGTAAGTAAGTAGCTGGCTCTGTCTGGTCTGCCGTCGAGGTACTGCAGACTGGTATTAAGTTCTGGGGGTTTGGGTCCAGTTCTAAAGCTGAGATGAGGGAGGGCAGACTGCTTGGTAGGTTAGGCTAGGGTAGCGTATCGATAGGTCCATTCGCTCCATTTTAAAGAAAGAGAATTCTTTTATATTAAAGCCGTGCTTCACCAGATTCTGAGAACGCTGCAAGATCACTGGATCGCTGATTTCTCTCAGATATGAAAAGCAGTGCAAGGAAAGCTGGTATGCGTGTGAAGCCTTTAGGTTTGCAGGACTGACATTCCTTTGCCTGTTCTTTTGACTGTTGCCCATGATTGAGTGTCAGAATTCAGAGTGTGACTCTTTAACTCATGAAGTCCAGCCCTCTCCCTTGGTTTAGTGTAGATTTTTTTCCTTGACTTCACCTTTTTTGACCACTGTTTGAAATGGTAGAAAATTTTGTTCTGCTTTGCCAACAGGCAGATGTCTCTCAGCTACCCCTGTATAGCTCCAGTCCTGTTCATGTTCTCTCACCAGCAATTCAGCTGTGCTGTGAGGATGTTAAGGGGATGAGTGAAGAGGGGTTTGAGAGTGTCATTATCTGGGTGAGTGTGTATGGAGTCTGGCTCCCTTCTCTCTCCTTGCTTATATGTCATGTCTAACTAAAATAGGATCCAAGAGTCAGTTCGTAGATATGCTCTTAATCACAATGTTTGGTTAGTTCCACTATTTGGGAAATATAATAGGTGAGAACACTGTAGATAGAGGTAACAAAACATTAGCTGTACTTACTGTTCGTTTCTTTGTACATAGGGTAGATGTACATAGGGTAAATAACTGCATATGTGCACTTACAAAGGTGACATGCATGTGTAGCCTTAAAACAACCTTGTGAGTATCTTAACTTATAGTAGGCCCTAATAGCTCTGGTACACGAAATTCTTGTCAGATGCAGAAAGTGCTGGAGGATTCTGAGCCAGGGAAATAAATGATGAATTTTCTGATTCTTTCAAATATTCTGCTATTATCAGTTGAGTTTATCTGTGATTCCTGTCAGCATCTATACAAGATTTACAATAAATAAGATCTTGATATATAGTTCTTAGGGACTTAGGGACTTGTACTTTTTACAGTAGAGGCAGAGAACCTTAAAGTGTTTTCAAGTTTGATGTTTTTGAAATTTTTGAAGTTTGTAAGATTTGCTATTTTACACCCTTCCATACATTTGAACTTCTGTGTCCAGTGAAAGAGAGCTTGCTATGTCATATCGCCAAGGAGCACTTTTCATTTTGAATCTCATTAAATATTAGGTTTAGTAAATGCTTCATCTATTGATGAAGGAAGTAGATACCTTTTTAATGTGTTACTAAGAAGCATTTGTTAAGTACACATGACCTTATATGGTTATTGAGTGGACATAATTCCAGCCCATAGACCTAGCTTAATCTCATTACTTATATTTACAAAGATCTTTTGGTCCAATGTTGCATTTGCTGTGAATTATATCATAATACAATTTCTTCTTTTTGCCTATTCTGTAGCTTGATTGCACATTGATCCAACCCTCCTAACAACTAGTCTTCCAAAATATAAATGGACTCTTCTGATACCACATTCTCCTTCAGTAGTGCTTCACATGACAAGGTCCTGCTAAGGTAGTAGAATTTGGTTATTTCCATTGCTATATCAAAATCTCTGGCTGTGGGGAGTTTTGTTGGAATAAACTAGTTGACAGTTCAATAAACTAGTTGACTTAAGTTCCCTTAATTTTGTTTACCTTACCAAGATGGGTACAATACACACTTGCTGTGTCAGTCTGCTAAGTAGCAGCCATGAGCACTTAATAGTTATAGTAGTATCTTAGAGATAGAGCAAAAATCATCTAGTAAAAACTATTTTTGTGAGACGTACTTTTTGGGGTTTTTTTTTTGTTTTTTGTTTTTTTGCTTTATGTGGTGCTGAGGAATCAAACCCAGGGCCTCATGCATGCAAGGCAAGCGCTCTACCACTGAGCCACCTTCCCAGCCCGAGACATACTTTTTGAAAGGTTAGATACTCCCTAACAACCAAAGGGACTTAGTAGGGGCTTTCTGATTCTTTGTGAAAACCTAAGGTCATTTGTGTATCCATATCCATTAGCCTGTTTTTGACAAAACCCTTAAATTCTGTCCATTTTATCATCATAAACACTACATCACCTAACTCACCCCTCCTGTTTCAGTAGGTCCCTGTTCAGTAGGTCCCTATGCCCAGCAGCCTTCTCCTTTCTGTAAAAGTAATTTCAAACACACAATGGTGGAGGTCTGGCATCCATCATTTACCAATAGCTCATACTAATACCTTAGAATGGAATTGTTAAACATTTTTATTGTAAAGGTGATATACAGAGGGGTTTCAGTTACATAAGTCAGGTATGAAGTACATTTCTTTTGGAACAGTGTCATCTCTTCCCTCAGTTTCTCAGTTTTTCTCTCTTGACCTCCTCTTCCCCTCAAGTTGTATAGTTCATTTTCAACGTAGTGTCCAGTGAGTATCACTGCTGAATTAGTTCACCCTTTGTCCCACCATTTCTGTGCTTCCCCTGCTCCTCTCTAAATAGAATGGAATTTCTTTCAGCATAACTCAGGAATCTGCCAGGCACAGTCACTCATTCTGTAATCCTTGCTATGTGGGAGACAGATCAAAGTATCAAGGTTCAAAGCCATGGGGCAACAGTTAGTGAAATCCCCTACAATCAACAAGCTGTGAGTGGTGATCTGTGTTTGTACTGCCAGATATACTGGGAGCATAGATGGGAGGAGGATTGTGGTCTGAGGCCAGCCACAGGCAAAAATAATAATAATAATAAAATAAAAACTCTACTTGGAACAATAACAAAGCATAAATGGGCTAAGGAAATGACTCAAGTGGTAGAGCCTAGCAAGTGTGAGGCACTGAGTTCAAATGCTAGAACCATGACCAAAAACAAAAAAAACTGAGTAATTAGCTGAGCATAATGGCTGTAATCTCAACATCCTAGCACTTAAGAGGCAGAGCAAAAGGACACAGTTCAAAGCCAGTTTAGGCTACATAATGAGTTTCAGGCCAGACTGGTCCACCCATGAAACCTTGTCTTATTAAAACAAAACAGAACAAAGCAAAGAACAATAAAACCCCCTATGGACTCAGATTTTTTGCAAACCCTGATGGATCTCACATCCCTATTTATTAGTTATTGTACAAGTTCAACATATTAACCCCGCTCCTACATTTTTTTTTAATTTAGCTGTGACAGAAAATCCCAAATAGCAATGGTTTTTACAGTGGCTAAAGTTTGCTTTTTCTTCATATCAAAGAATTGTGGCAGCTCCACCTCCAGACAGGAAAGAGACTTGTCCAGACTCAAAGTTGCGTGCTTACCCTCTTAGATAAGATGGCATCATCGTTCTCTATCTAACATCAGAATGGATAAAGGAATGAAGTGGGGGGTGCAGTGCTGGAGAGGAGGGAGGAAGGTAAAAACCCGAAGTTTCTCAAGGAAATTTCCCAGAAACTGCCCAAGGTCACATCTGTTCCCATCTTGTTAGCTGTAACTGCATCATTTCATTAGAAATATTGTGTCATTCTTATTCTTTGGTAAATATGCTTAGAAAAAAATGTCATAATTGGACAGAGGGAGAGTGGATATTTGAAGACTTAGCAGTATTCCCCAGTAGCCTTTTTCTTTGTTCTACCTTATTCCCATTTTTTCCTTTGTAGTGATACCTTGGTGTGGTATTTTTGCAAGCTTTTTAATTTACCTATTTAATGGGAAACAATGAACATGCTGTATAACTATCTAAGGAGTATAAAATACTCTGCCTGAAACTTACCATCTTAGTTGTTGACTCTTCTAATAATGTGCCTAAGAGTTCTTTGCCTTTATTAACTGCTAACTTTGATTTTTACCTTTGCTGCATGTGGACATGGACACCCCTTGGTGATACCATCTCTGAAAGGCCTATCCATGCAGCTCTTTTGTTGTGAGGTTCCTACAGTGTTCTAAGCTAATTATCTCCATAATCTTTTGGTTTCCTCATTTACCAGATGTTTATCTGATGCCTTGCACTTAGGCAAAGCAACAGTCTGAGTTGTTTTGGAGAACTGAAAGGTGATGATTTATATGAAGGGAAAGATTAGTATGTGCATAAGCAGGACTCTGAGACATTGTGAATAAATAGTTTGGTATTGCCAGAACATAAAACTCATGAGACCTGATAAGTCACATGGGCCAGTTCATAGGGAGCCTTGTCAGGGATTTAGACATGGTTTTACAGAACAATGCTTCTTTACGTACATGGCTACATACTATAGTGCACATTGCAGGCACTGCTCTATCAAGTGCAGATTCTGCTAGTTGAGTAGTTTCATACATAAAATAGACTTCAAGTTATATGTGCTTTCCAGAGTCTTAACTCTTGCCCCTTTTTCACAGTGATGCTAACACACTTAGGCAGGTGTAAGCAGGTAATGATGTGATGAAAATGTGCTTGCTTGGAAAACTGTTAAAGCAGTAGTGAGCATGGGGGGTGGGTAGCATGGGCTACCTCTTAAAAACTCTTCCTTTGATTTGTATAACTGTTTTCTCTTGAGTTTGTATAACTGTTTTCTCTTGAGTTTGTTACTCGTTCCTCTGCTTGTTTCTAATAAGCTTTAGTCAGTTTTTTACTTTGTTTTCCAAGTAATAGATTTTTTTTTTAACCAAGCTGGCATTCACTTTTATTTTTCCATTACCTTTTCTCCTTGATGTTCACATTTAGTCTAGTGACTTTAGCTCTCACATTGCTATAGATAATCCTAAATGAAAATAAAGCCTCGTTCTCATTATTTCCAGTTCTCATCTGATGTCTACTCAGTGCCTCATAAGTACATGTCTGGTTTTCTTTTGTATTCCTCATTTGAGTTCTCCATGCCACATCCTCAGCCTGCAAACTCTCCGTGTCATCCTTGTGGTGACTTCCTCCTGGTCTCCTGCTGTTCTCACAGCTGACAACCTCGTTTAAAACCTCATTGGTTTGACCTCATTTGTAGCAGTAATTTCCTAGTTTAATCAACTTACAGTTTTGCTTCCCTCCTTCCATCCTATACACTGTTGTTTGATTTTATAACTGTCTAGTGGTACAATTTTAACTATATTATTACTAAAATCTGTTACCATCCAGGACTTAAATTTCAACTGTATTTTCACCTCCTTCGCTGACCTATTTGTTCATCAAGCTAAAGCTATAATCAGTCCCTAAACGTCCCACTGGCTTTTCATCCATTGTGCTCTTACTGCCGTGGTATACTCACCTGTTCACCTTCTTCATTTTTACTGGCCAATATGCCACCCATGGTTTTTAGCATAATTCAAATGACATCCTGGAATTTCTCAACTGAATTTTTTTTTAAAATAAAGCACTTTATAGTTTAGTTCTACAGTTACTGGTTATAGAACCTTGAGTGATTTATGAAAAGGTCTGTGTCTTGAGTTCTAATATCTATGAACTTGGGGCTAATAATGTCATTGCTTTAAAGACCATGTATTCTTACATTTTAACAGTACTGAAATAGGAAGTTATTGATTACAGGATTGACAGCCTTTTTTTCTTAGTGGCGTATAAGTAAAAATAGTGCATACTTGATGAGGTCTTAAATTTGGTGAAATATAGCAAGAAAACCATAGTTTTAATGGTAGATTTAAAGAGATTTTATGCAAATGCACAGCACAGGATAGGCACAAAATGATGCTCAGTCAGAGTTAGCTGTTTTACTGAATATAGGTTATCCCTACATTGAGGACTTGATAGAGTCCTTGTTGCAAGGAGTAGCAAGTTGGAATGTCATGATTAAATTCTTATTTCCTTGATTGCAGTGTTTATATTTCATGGTATGTAAATAGTAAAATTAGTCATGAAGTAAAACACATATGTTTTAAAACACATATTTATTTAGAAATAGGTAAGACCAGTCATTTTGAGAGAAAGCTTATGAGTTTTCAATAACTTTTCAGGATAGGCTGAATTGCCTACGACCTAGTACAGGATGAGTACAATAAGTGTTTCGTCTGCCCTGATAACACCTTCTAATAAACCCAGATGTTCACTTTTGCTTCAAGTGCCTTAAACCTGGATTAAAATTTTAAATGAAGTTATCTGTCCCAGAAATATTGGTAATCTATATTATGGTGACTTAACCAGGTTCCTGGATACTAAAGGCAAATAGTTTCCATGGTGACTTCTTTAAGTAATCTTTGCTCTTTCATATCAGAAAGAGTCCACAGAGCTCCTGTCAACCTTAACAGGTGCCAGTACTTCCCTAGTATAGAATAAAGCATATAGGGTTTTCTCTAAGGCTTAGCAACTGTCACTACTGATAATAACTTCCCTTGTTTACTATTCACATGGTTTTGAATTCAGGTTTCCTTTGTTAACTGTTTTTTCTCCTTTTCTCCCATTAGTCTTTGTTTCATTAAGCCAATATGTATTGAGTGTCTAAAGCCTGTGAGGCACTGATCTGGAAGCTCCCATAGAAAGCATTGTATAATATCCTTGAGATACATGACATCACACTGAAATGATTAATAAAGCTTTCATATGTATGTAAAAGTTGATTTATATGTCTTGTCTTCTTTAATAAATTTAAGCTATTTACTGCTCATATTTTTTTTTTTTGGTCCAGTCATGGG
Source organism: Dipodomys ordii (assembly GCF_000151885.1). Taxonomy (NCBI): domain Eukaryota; kingdom Metazoa; phylum Chordata; class Mammalia; order Rodentia; family Heteromyidae; genus Dipodomys; species Dipodomys ordii. Next base: position 2,016,283 of record NW_012267373.1, on the reverse strand, counting down.
GCCTGAACTCTGGGCCTGGGCTCTGTCCCTCAGCTCTTCAGCTCAAGGCTAGCGCTCTACCACTTGAGCCACAGCGCCACTTCCGGCTTTTTTCTTTCTGCTT
>NW_012267373.1:1994364-2014190 GCF_000151885.1 Dipodomys ordii | reverse complement strand
CCAGAAAACCGGAAGTGGCGCTGTAGCTCAAGTGGTAGAGCGCTCGCCTTGAGCTGAAGAGCTGAGGGACAGCGCCCAGGCCCAGAGTTCAAGCCCCACGGCCGACCAAAAAAAAAAAAAAAAGAAGTTCTTGACATTACTTATGTTGCTTATAGTACCATCTATATGCTGTAATGCTGTGGCAATGCTCATTGGTAAATACCCCAAAATAACAACACTTACCTTTTTAAGATTATACCAAAATTAAATGCGAAATTCAAAAATTGCTTAAGATTGTTCCCATATTCTGAATACTAGCTTTGTTAGAATCTAATAATCATCCAGTTGTAATGGTTTTACATAAGTCATGTTCTAATTTGAAAAATATATTCTAAATGTGTTTGAAAGAATCTATAGTTGTAATATGTTTTTCCCCCAAACTCCATTTTAATAAACCAACTAGTTCAAAAGCAGCAAAGAGAATAGATTTGTAATTTCTAGAAACAGCATTATAGATGATCATCAAAAAAAAAAAACTATTCTAACAACAACAAAAAAACAACTAGTCTTACTATTATGTGAGTTACAAGATAATAAACTCTAGGAAAGTGATCAATGTGAGTAATGATGTTAGTAGAAAAGATTTAGCACTACTGCTAGTTGGAATAGAGAACTCATTGAACTGGGCTACAGAGACGCTAGATAGCAATGTGCCCAATAATATTTCACTCCCAAACAGATGTTGGATCTATACATTAGCACAAGTCAAAAGAGTGAGAATGTGTGGATGAATCACATTTTTCATAGATACTTTTTCAAACTAGTCAAAACTTCGTCATCTAGCCACCAGATATGGCAGCTTGGAATGGCTTCTGGTAGAAGCCACAGTTGTATTTTTTGCTTTTACTTTATGTTGAGCAGGATTTTTAAAAATATGAACTTTTGACCATATTCTTCCTCAGAAATACAAAATCATAAAATGATACTGGGTAGATGTACTTCCTATATAAGGAATGAGTTTTGGTATTTACTTACCTCTTATTGGTATGTGTTATTAGTACTAATGATTTGCTAATCTCTTAGTTTTGGGGGGGCCGTTGGTAGGAAAATCTGTTATACTACTTTGGCAAATTGTAAGCTAATTACTGATTAAACAAAAATACTGATCTCTAGTCTTAATGTATTTATATCAAATTGTTGTCTTGTGTCTTAGCTGTTCAGACTACACTAAAGTTTACATATAGTGAAAAATACCCAGATGAAGCTCCCCTTTATGAAATATTCTCCCAGGAAAATTTAGAAGATAATGATGTCTCAGACATTTTAAAATTATTATCAGTGCAAGTAAGTAAATAAGAATTTTTTGTATTGATGTTATATTGTTGGCTTTAAATATTATATGTTAACTTAAACATTAGATAATGTTATTAAATAGTTGTAATAAGTACAGACCAAGCAGAATGGATGGTGTAGTATTACCAAGTGTCTTTGTTTTAGTTTCCCACTGTTCCTTTAAATTTTGAGTAATAGAAGTTGCCCCAATTCCTATTTGAAACTCAGCATTATGACTTACTTCCTTAGTCTTTATGATATAGTAGCCCCAAAGGTACTTTAAATCATAAGCATAGTTCTAATTTGGTTCTTAGAATATCTAGTCCTACATGTAGCTAGAAGTTTCAGCATTAAAAAAAAACAAAACTCCCTCCCCTCTGACCTTTCCAGACAAGTTGCCTGTAGTGGGCTGCAATTGTTTTTTGTTTTTCCTTTTCTTTACCTCTCTTCTTCCTTAAAGCACAAATATCAATAATGCTCTCTGGCCCCTCTAAGAGGGGAGGGTTGTGTGAAATAACAAGTGGATATGGAGAAGTGTGTTTTGGACTAGTTCTGCAGTGGGATGGGCTTGCCAGGTGGCTAAAGTCACTTGTTATTGGGTAGTGAGCTTTTCATTTCTTCAGAGTGAAGAATAGGGAGGTACTTCATTCACCATCTTAAAAATCAGAAGTCCTAACTTGTTGTTTGTTTTAAAAATTGTCAGAAGCCAGATCTTGGGGCTCATGCCTATAATCCTAGCTACTCATGTGGCTAAGATCTGAGAATCAAGGTTTGAAGCCAGCCAGGGAAGGAAAACCTTACCTACTAAAAAGACAGAAGTAGAGCTCTGGTTCAAGTTGTAGACTGCTAGCCTTGAGCACAAAAGCTCACGGACAGCCCCCTGGTCCTGAGTTGAAGCCCTACAGCTAGTCAAAGAAAAAGGGATTGTCAGAAAACATCTCCATCAGGGCTGGGAAGGTGGCTCAGTAGTAGAGCACTTGCCTTGCATGCATGAGGCCCTGGGTTCGATTCCTCAGCACCACATAAGAAAAAAGCCGGAAGTGGCGTGGTTGCTCAAGTGGTAGAGCGCTAGCCTTGAGCTGAAGAGCTGAGGGACAGAGCCCAGGCCCAGAGTTCAGGCCCCACGACGGAACCCAAAAAAAAAAAATCTCCATCTTAAATATAACTATTCTAAGGACCAATAGTCCTTTAAGTGTTACTTTAAAAGAAAAATATTTGGAGTTTTTAGAGAAGAAAGCAAGCAAGAAAGTGTGAGAAGATTTTGCTGCTTCTAGGCCCTGCTCAGCCTGTTACCTGAGTGAAATTACAATTACTCATTATATATTTCATTTTAATAATGAAATATAGTAAATATAGTAATCTACAATGTGGTATAACTAGCTGAATTAATAGTCGTCTTATAAAAACATGAGATTTAGTGGTTGTGCAAAAATTGTTGGCTAGTTGTAATTTTTCTGAGAAGTGTGTTTCTCATCACCTGTTTTTGTTATATAGGCTGAAGAAAATCTAGGTATGGTGATGATCTTTACTCTAGTTACAGCTGTGCAAGAAAAATTAAATGAAATAGTAGATCAGATAAAGACTAGAAGAGAGGAAGAAAAGAAACAAAAGGAAAAGGAAGCAGAAGAAGCAGAAAAGGTATATTTTAAGAGCCTGTTTCCTCTCACTAGTCATTAAATCTGTTTAGTTGGGAGCCAGTTTTTTTTTTTTGTTTTGTTTTGGGGGGGGTGTTTTTTGGAAATTGCAGTGTTTTTTTTTTATCACAAAATAAGGTGTATTTTAATACAACTTTATTGAGTAAAATATTTTTTGGTAGCATGCATAAGTAACACATAGTACTTGTGTAGTAAACCTTACATAAGACCAAGAAATTATTTTACCTGTTGCATAGTTCGGGAATTATAAATCATTACTAAAAATAAAGACTGAAGGGAACCTCAAATTCTGAAATGAAGTGTAAAAGTCATGATTTAATATTACAACTTGATGTATATTCATAATGTTTTAGTACTGATATCAACTTTGCCAGTAAATAGCTATGGTAAATACAGAAGTTTATTGCATGTGAGATATATATATAAATTAATTTATTCATTTTTTTGTAGTAAAAATCAGAAGTCTAGTTTCTCAGTTGAACCAAAAACAAAGAGAGTGGCAAATACAGGAAGAAATCAGATTCAATACTTCAAAATTTCAATGTGTTTTGGCTGATACTCTTTCCTGTTTCACATGTAATCAGTATGTGTATTTGTCTGGAATATTTAACTAGGCTTTACTTGTTATACTGATGTTTCATTAATCTGGCAACTTAAATCTCTATTTAATTTTTAAAGAAATTATTCCATGGCACTCCTGTTACAATTGAGAATTTCTTAAGTTGGAAGGCCAAGTTTGATGCAGAACTCTTGGAAATTAAAAAGAAACGCATGAAAGAGGAAGAACAAGCAGGAAAAAATAAATTAAGTGGTAAGTAGTATGACAGCTCTCTGCCCCATCATCATTCCTGCTATCCCCAAAACCCCTTGGATCCTTTCTTGTATAGCAAAAAAAGGCCATTTAAGTATTACAATTGATAGATCTTAGGATACAGGGTCATTTAAGACCATAAGCCTTAGAAGTGATATAGTCAGACTTGTTGTTTTCTAGGACTCTTAATGCAGACTAGGGTGTACGTGTTCCACTTTGCTATACATTTCATAAGCCCCATAGCTACTAAAGCTCACATACATGTTTAAATTCACAAGACAACAGATTTTAAGGAGGTTGTATTTTTTATTACATTTTTAAATGGTTATAGAGAAGATAATGGATCTAAATTGAGGCATTTGAATTAAACATACCTATTTCTTTTAGGAAAGCAGCTGTTTGAAACTGATCATAATCTTGATACATCTGACATCCAGTTCTTAGAGGATGGTAAGATAATAGAATTCCACTCTGAAAATCAAAGTAATAATTTTACTTAATGTAATGTTTTCCTCTCAGAGTTGTTTAAAACACATACATACACATTTTGAAGCCTACAGTTTAATAGTTTATTGATTTACATATTTGAACTGAATGTTTTCATTTTGTGTGTGTGTGTGTCCGGTTGTGGGGCCTGAACTCTGGGCCTGGGCACTGTCCCTCAGCCCTTCAGCTCAAGGCTAGTGCTCTACCACTTGAGCCACAGCGCCACTTCCGGCTTTTTTCTTTTTTCTTATGTGGTGCTGAGGAATGGAACCCAGGGCCTCAGGCATGCAAGGCAAGCACTCTACTACTGAGCCGCCTTCCCAGCCCTGAATGTTTTCATTCTATAGCAATGTAGTTTTTAAGTTTTCTCATGACTTGAGCAATCTTCAGGTAGCAGTAGGTAGACAATTATAGTACAATAGTCTGATAACTAGTAAACTGGTACATCAAATTTGTAGTATCACAAATGTATGAGAATGGTATCTTGTGATTTTTCAGAATTTGGGTAGCTCTCATATATGGAACTCTGTAGTTTTCTCCGTAACCAAAATCTCACCTTTCCTTGTCTTTGAAGCATCTTCTACTAATTGTGCTTAAGCTCTGCTCCTCGCACTCTCACTTGTTTTTTGTTTTTTACTTGAGTCATGCCTCTTATTTCAGCTTTTTGCTGGTTATAGTTTTCCATACACCTTACCTCTTGACATCTATCATCTATCTATCTACACACTAATATTTACTACATTGTCCTGTCTACTTAGAATATAGCAAAGAACAGTATAAATCAGTTCTCTAACCATACACAGTTTATGACCTATATATGTTGGGGGGACTTTTGTTTAGTTTGACTCAGGAGTTTTTATTTAGTTTTATTTTGACTCAGGGCTTCAGACTTATTCTACCGCTTGAACAATACCTCTAGCCCTGCTTTCGTTGGCTATTTTAGAGATGGAATCTAGTGAACCTTTCTGCCTGGTTTGGCTTTCAACAGTGATCCTCTCAGTATCAGCCTTCTTGTTAGCCAGTATTACAGATAAGAACCATTGGCACCCAGTACATACATGTTTTGTTTTTTTTAAAACTGGATTCCATACTTAGCCACAAGTCTAATAGCATCTTAACATTCTGTGTTTTTTTTTTAACCTTCTGTTATGTTCATCTTGCTAGTTTGGAATCTTCTAGCTTTTAGCCTTACCACCTTGTTCTAGATTATTGCTGAAGAAGGTTAGGAATCAGTGTTGATAAATCTTCCTAACCTAAACTAGGCTCTTATTGGTACCACCTCTATTATTTTTTTCTTTAGGTGGTGTAAGGTCTTGAGCCTGCTAGGCTAGTAGTGATCTACCACTGAGTTATTACTCCAGCCTTCAATATTTTTTGTTAAGTGTTTATTTCATTCTCTGTAACAGCTATGCCAAACTTTTTATATTCTCAAAAAATAAAAAATGTAGTTAGGATATCTTACATTTTCTGCAGAGTCCTCATTCCAAAAACATCATATCATTCTGTCTTTGGCTTTCGAAGTTTTAGTATCTTCACTCATTCTTATCTCCTTTCTCTTTTTAAAGGTTGATCAGGCATCTTTTCATATCTAGTAAATTGCACTGACATATCTTTTTAGCAATTTCTTTTGTTTCAAAGGTTTTATTATTTCACCTGGACTATAATGTAACCACTTGAACAATTTCTCTGTATCTCTGCATCCTTATTTCCTCACCTATAGCTGCTGCTTCTGAGGTGATAAAAGCCATATTTTATCATAAAAACTCTATAAAATCCTTTAAGCAATATTAGTCACAGTTGTAGTTTGATTTTTTTGTAGTTCACTAATTTCTTCTTCTTTTTTTTTTTTTTTTTGGTCGGTCATGAGGCCTGAGCTTGGGGCCTGGGCGCTGTCCCTCAGCTCTTCAGCTCAAGGCTAGTGCTCTAACACTTGAGCCACAGCACCACTTCTGGCTTTTTCTGCTTATATGGTGCTTAGGGATTGAACCCAGGGCCTCAGGCATGCAAGGCAAGCACTCTACCACTGAGCCACCTTCCCAGCTCTGTAGTTCACTAATACCTTGAAATATAATATTTAATCTGGTCTGATGCTGTTTATTCATCTGATTTTGAGCCTTTAGTTTTTGTAGATGTTCTTTGAAATCCATCATTGATACAGGAATTCACTTTTCACAATTAGGGTTACCCACACTTGACTTCTTCCCAAATAAAAGGATCTACCCCAGCCGGAGCATTCTATAAAAACTGATCCGTTCAGGGCAGAGTTCTGTTCTAGTAATAAAAAGGATTTCAAGTTGCTGCAATTGTATTGTTATATTGGCTTTTCAAAATAGGTGTGATCGTCCAGAAATGTTTCAGTAACCCCTACATTTACAACAAGGGTCTGTTTTCCTCCCCAAACCTCGTGCAGTGATACTCCCAACTGCTGTTTGTTATTGGCCTAGAAGATCTGTTCCCTTTTTATTGCAAACGAAAACCATCCATCTTCATTTTTATTAGTGGGCATGTAACTATACCATGTAACCTTAAATCGGCAAAAGGGATTTTCTTGTGTAAGTTCCATTGATGTAGTATTGTTGTTGAAACATCCCTTTCCTGTTCCCCAAAAATCCTGCAGGTGGTTCTCTTTTGCCAAAATAACCTCTCATTTTTCACTGGAGTTGGAGCAGAAAGAGCACTCTCAGTATTTATCAATTGGTTGGACTGAATAGGAGCTTATGTAGGCTGAATGGAAAGATCACCTAATGTAGTTTGTTACTGTTGCTGCTACTATGTACTGAATCCTCCAAATCTCAGGCCAGTTCCCAAACCACTACCTAACCCAGTGCTAGTTCCTGTTTGTGTGCCCAAACTAGTACCAAATCTAAAACTTTTGATTTGAGTCACCCCTGAAGAATCTAGTAGTGCCAGTGTATGTTAGGCAGAAGAAGCTAAATGCAGAGTCTGCAGTTGTGCATGTCCAGCTGGCGGCAGCAGTGCCCCAGATACTTGAGGGAGCCCCAGAATTAAAGGCAGTGGGAACAGGGGACTCCAGCTTATTGCACTTCAATGACTGAACAGTTCTAGGCAGTATTTTCAATGTTATCACTTGTCAATAGGCTAGAGTCTGAGAGAGACAGAAGATAGCCATCTGTGAGTGCTTGAAGAGTACTATCGCATCCTACTTTAATCTGTTTCAGTCCACACTGAAGTATGATGTTTTTAATGCAGAGCCTGCTTACTGCTTCTGACAGGAGCTAGACATTTGGAGTATTTGAAATCTGTTGGATATAAAGAGCACTGGGTGAGAGTAAAGGTTCAATTAAATCTGTCCTCTAAGTTGAGGTGTAGTGATGTGTGGGCATCACTAAACCCCTGACACATGTCTCAGTGATAACCACCTTTCTATAACTAATGATAACAAAGTCATATTGGAATATGCCACATTATAAATCATGGCATTCTAATAAGTTTTTAAATAGAACGTCCAGATTTTCAAACTATGAACTGAAAGAACTGCTCTTAAAATGTCAGAGTCTCTGCTGATCAATATATTTGTGGTTTGAACTGTTGGGTTTAGAATGTATCACTCATCCTTGACAAAAGAAGTTTCTCTTTGCTAGTACCAATGAGTTATATCTTTATGAAATACATCTTCATGAGATATGAGTTACGTGTTTCAGAGCTTATGACTGAAGGTAATGTTTTCTCACTCTTTGCAGCTGGAAACAATGTGGAGGTAGATGAGTCATTGTTCCAGGAAATGGATGACTTGGAGCTGGAAGAAGAGGAGGAGGACGACGATCCCGACTACAATCCTGCTGACCCAGGGAGTGACTCAGACTAACGGACTGCCCCCATCGCTAGAGAGGCTTCACAGCCACAGCATCTGTGGCTATGCTGAGAGGGCTTTGATTTTCCTTTCTTTTTTTTTCTAAGAAAAAAATCATTTTCAGGAGAATAGTCTTCTGATAGCTTACATCATTGAACTTAATAAACTGACCTTAAAATTTCAAATATAAAATGTCTACTTCTTATTGGTGATCAAAAAGTCACCTATCTAAAAATCATTTAGTGTTGAGAAGAGCTGGCCTGTAAACACCAAGACTTGAAGGTAAGGTTTGTAGATGAGGAATTGGAATAAGTTAGAATTTCTATGCTGAAACCAATGATTACTTCGGGGTGCAAAGTGTTGTCATTCATACCATGTTACATATTGTCTGCAACACAAACACTCATCTCCATCTGTGAATGTGTATATTAACATGGGTGTTTGACTTGGGCACCAGGTGAGAGAGCCAGGCTTCATGCAGATTACCTAGTGAGTGTATTTTTGGAGGACTGAATCTTGGCCCCAGTTGAAAATCACTTGTGCAGTGCACATAGCTGACTTCATTTAAAAAAAAAAAAAGAAAGAAAGAAAACACGTGTTGCATACCCATAAACAGAACAATATCAATTCCATGTTTATTTGGAAATCAGACCTTGGGATTAAAAGCATTTTCATGAAAAGATAAATCTATTGTGAGACTTCATGCTTTTTGAGGGAATCTTGTGGTTAACCTTGATCCCAGATCAAGAATGGAGGCTTTGCTTTTCCTAGAAAGACAGTTTAATCTGATGAGTAGATCCATAAAAGCTGTTACAGTTAAAAAAGAACGATGAACAATGTGGGACTGAAGTGAGTGAAGACTGTCCTCCCTTCCGGTAAGTTTAAGACTAGTTTTATACATTCCTCATTGGATATCTTTGTCATTTGTGACTGAAGGCAAGAACCTAGTGATAAAATGGGGACAACCTGGTTTGTTTTTATAACAGAGTATGTATTGTATTCTAACCCAAGATTTTGCTTTTCAAACTAGAGCACACATATTTCCAGGATATGTAGTAGTCAAACTAGTAGTATCTGTAGTAATAAGTAATCAATAAGTAGTAGTCAATAATAAGTAGTCCTGATTATCAATTTTGCTTTTGGATTTGGGAAATTTTTTTCTACTTGTGCCAAGTTGTGCAAAAATATTACTGGGATAAAAACATAAATTCTGAGTTAATGCTTGACACAGAGTGGACACCTAATATTGTTGGATGAGTGAATTATGAAATAGAATGCCAAATTTTCTTGTACTTTAGAGATACATGAGGGTTTAAACAAATTTTTCTGTTTTTCATTTGCATCTTTGCATAATGCTAAGCATCTGTTACTTTGGCCAGCAGAGATCCTTAAGGGAAATGATGGGTAAATACTGGTCAAAGGCCATACCTAAATAGTACATGAACTTTACCTACCTGAGGTAGAACCAAGAGAGCAGTCACAGTCTCAAGGAAAGCAATGAGTTCATCTGTCATAGTCTTGAAACATGTTTGACAAGAAGCAAAATATTTATTCTTGAATCCCAGAAAAAGTGTAGATTGTGCAAACATGTTAAGAGGTAGAACTGGAACATAAATGTACTACCTGATTCAAATCATTTGCAGCATTTTTGTCTTTCAGGTTTCTTTGTTTCAGAATGGTTCAAAAAGTCATTTTGATTGTTGGACAAGACAGTCAAATACTCAAAAATCACTGTCCAAGTGAAAGGAATATTATTCCCAGCACAAATGGCACTGTCTAAAGTGCTGAAGATTAGCTAGCATTTGCTTTCTCTTAATGCTGTGATACACTTAACATATTTCTGAAATGCTGAGCAGTTGGTGGAAAAGGAGAGTAAGATGGGCTGATAAGTTGGAAAAGAGCAACTGGGAAAAAGGCAAGAGGGTATTTTCAGATTGGGGAAGAAAGTACCAGAGCTTTTTTATTTCCTTACACAACATGATGAATTTTTTTTAATGTTTTGACAATACTGGGATTTGAACTCACAGTCTCAGACTAGGCAGGCGCTGTACCACCTTTTTTACTTTGTTTTCCAGGTAAAAGTTTCATGTTTTTTACCCAGGCAGTTCTGAACAGTGATCCTGCTTATATCTGTGTAACTGTGATGACAGGCATATACCAACATGTCACCCCATGCCCAGCTTTTTTGTCAAGTCTGGGTCTTGGCAAGCAATGTAAGTTCAAGTTACTCATTTTGTTCACTAACAGGGCTTTGTAATTAATAAAGGATAGACTCATCATATAGACATTAAAGTTTTGTCCCCTGAGCAGTAGATTTTTGTATCTGCTTTGTCTTTCACACTGTGGCTAGAATTCTACTTAGTTTATTCCCAATGAACGAACTTTGAGGAAAAGTCCTTCATGTTACTCTGGAATATCTGCTTATATCTTTCATTCTGCCCCCCCCCCCAGTTATGATGTTTCCAGTTGCCAGCAGTACTTAATAGGATAAACACAGGGAAAGCACACAGGAGATTAATTAAAACTCCATTTTTTTTAGATGATTACAGATTTATAAGTAGTTGTAGGAAGTTTAGCTCCCATCCATCTTTTCTCACACTGGAACATGGTATTAAACTATAGAACAGTATCACATCCAGGACACTGATAATATGCCCATAATTCTCGATTAAGATACAGTATTTATTCACCTATCCATAAATAGCCAATGCATAATATGGATGTGTGCATGTATATACATATATGTGCACACATTTCCTACTTTTAGGAATGACACTATTAGCATGCATTAACTGTAAAGGGGCTTCATTGGGATCTTTCCACATGTGTAGGCCATACATGCATGTGAAGTCCTTAGTTTGTATCCACTCCATCCTCCTCTTGCATTTTACCCATTCCATTCAAATATCTTCAACCCAATCTCAGTATCTGCAGTGCTTGTCTCTTCACTGCTTTTTATAGATGAGCTGGGAAAGAAACTTGGGAGTGTAATAACTACAGTAAATATAGTTCCATTTTCTATATTAGAATTTCCCCCAATCATAACCATTCTTTATGAAGAATAAATGAGGTAAATATACTAAGATTAAAAAATGAATTTTACTATTAAGTAAGCAAATTGTCTTGCTTTTGAGTACGGTATGCCACATTCTAACATTGTGGACTTAGAGTGTTTTAATTAGATATTGAAGAAAAGTTTGAAGATGAAAATATGCGAATTTTAGAATATTGGATGAAAACTAGGGAGTAATTATGAACTACCTTTTCACAAAACTCTACAGTAACTAAATCTGTTGAGAAGATAAGTTACTTTTTTTTCTCAGTTCAGTCCTTACTGTTATCTTAATGTTACTTTTCTTTTGAGTATAATAAAAATGTCTCTGGTCCTTTTATGTGTAGGAGAATAACTTTTGCATTAAAAAACAATAAAAGAAAATAATTAGCTTGTCATGAAGGCTCAAGCCTTTTAAGCCTAGCATTTGGGAGCTTGAAACAGGAGGATTAATAGTGTGGGCTACGTAGCAAGATCTTGAACCAAAAATAATTTTAAAAGAAATATATTTCTGTTGGTCAAAGGGAAGATATTACATTATTTAAAGAAAAATTGCCCAATTTGACAATATTAAAATTAAGAATACTTAGTGAAAATAGCATACACCAGAATTACAAAAATAATATATACGAGAGAATCAGCATGTGTATTAGTAAGTCAGTATCCAGAAGCTTTTTAATACAAATTACTAAGAAAAACACAACTGCTGAAAATCTGGACACACTATCTAAGATTCTTTTTGCTCACTACCACTTGAGCCATAGCTCCACTTACAGTTCTTAGTCACTGGTGCCTGGCACTCCTTTTTTAGTATCCGTGATTCATATGTTTGGCCTTTTAGTGTAGCCCCAGAATTTTGCATTTGTATTTATCTGTTTTCTTTTTCTTTATCTTAATCTAATTTTTTCTATTATATCTACCTTGTCTTCAAGCCCTGATATTGTGGCTTTCATTTGATTAAGACTGCTAGAGAGGCTTCTGACTCAACAAACATGACGGCTAAACTTACTTGTAGCCATTGACCTAGGCAGATTTCTTGGAGATCTGGTGGTCTCAGACAAATACACCCAGTTTCCTCGATCCCATATTATCTGCCCCTAGTTTTGCACTCACTGTGAGTGTATTTTGCCTTTTGTGATTACAATAACAGGGGTTTTAAGTAAAGCTTATTAAACACTGAAAGTAACGGTTAAGGAAAAACAGTTTTTGCATAATTTATTGTGTCAAAATCAAACAATATTAAAACATAATTCACCTTGTCGTATCAAGACTTTGAAGAAAATAAAAATAAATGTTATAGTATGTTTGTTACTAAGAACAATATTATAGAAATCCTTGCCTTACTATGGTTCTACTTTAAGATATTTTTTGACCTTACAATACTGCAATTCAATAAACACATCCTTGACCCTTGCTGCTAATTCTTGGTGAGGAATAGATTGTATATGGCTCTGTATTTTTTAAAACTACTGTTACAATCAACTTTGGTACTATTAATGCAGAAATTAAAAACAAGGAAAAGGGCCCAAATCTATATGAATGCTCTTGTCCCTGAAGAAGGACAGGTCAGTAAGGCCCAAATTCTTCCCTGGTCTTTTAAGTAAAACCACACCGTGGAAAGAGGCTGTTTTCAGCAAAAGTAAGGAAGGCCCTTTCTTTAAGCCTATTGGTCTGAAGCTGTTCCAGGAAGAAAAAACGGTTCAGGCCAAATGTTCAGCAGCAACCAGAGTGGAAGCCTACTTCATGAGAGTTGCATGAAGTGCTGGATCCCACCGATGTTGCAGTTGACTGTTGGGGTCCAGTCTTGATGTCATTTTCCTCATTGTGGACATCCTGCTCGATCTTCCTATATATTTCTTAGGCTGTCTTAATGAAGGCCTCTTCAACATTGCAGGCTGGTTTAGCCTGCGATTACATTCTATGAATATAAGCCCATGCACCTGAGCAAAGGCCTCTCCTCCCTCTCAGCACATCCTCACTCTTAGATGAGCAAGATAACCATGTTGGAGCTGGAGTGCTGGTGGGTATCCTCTAACCATGAAGTCAGGGTTAAAGGTTTCACGTCTAGTAATGTGTGCTAGCAGTGCTCCAGCTGCTTCCCGATAGTAGGATTCTTGCCCAACCATAACCCAGATTTGATTTGTTTTTCATCACTTGACCATGCATGCTCAAAACTCAACATCTGTTGTAAGGTCGTGAACAGGCTGGAACCCTTGTCAGTAAATGGCAGGAGACATGTCTTGCCACACTTTAAAGACCAGCCGGTGCACTCCAGACAGCTTGTGGCTAGGAGATTTGAGGTTTCTTTCTAATGAGGAAATACACTGAAATCCAGGAGCTGCAGATAATCATGATGTATTAAATAAGACGAATTCAAAATGAAAAATACTGCGTTCTCTTGATTGTTTTGGGGACACACACATCTACATATAGTGTGTATAGTGTATATAATTTATATGTGGTGACAGACATGTATATGTGTAATATGACTTTAACCATGGGACTGAGAATGAGGGGAATGGGAAGAATGAGAATGATGAAGGATGACTAAAATAAAAATACATTGCAACTGTGTATGAAGATAGCATGAAGAATCTCACCAACAGGTGTTAAACAATGGGCAAGTGAATGCGATGAGAGAGAGCAGTAGAGAGGGTTATTTGGGTTAAAACAATATATGCATATACAAAATATGTTGAAACTCCTTGGCAAAATTAATATACACTAAGAAAAGAATAGCAGAAGAGTAAAACGGGCTCTAATAGGGATAGGTTTCAGTGAGGGGGGAGAATAGATGGAGACAGTGAATATAGTTGAATATAGTGAAATAACATGAAATGCTAAGTATTTGTTAAGTAACTCTTCATTAGTAATGTAGTCATAACTTAGAAATACATAAGTTAGGTGAAACAAAGTAAGTGAGCTTGTAGAGTTACTTAAATTTGTCATGGAAACTGATTTAATCATTTTTCTGTGAGAAAATCTTTCTAAAAGTTACAAAATATGTGTTAATAAATTGTTGCTGGGGAAGGGAAACGAGGATACAGGTTGACCCATTATAACAATGAAACATACAAGACACTATATTGAAAACGAACTTTACAACTTGGTGGGGGGAGGGAGGAGTTGGGGAGGGAAGGGATGGTAGGGAAAAACAAAGGAGCAGTAACAATGCTGGATAAGAAATATACTCATTACCTTACTCATGTAACTGTAATCCCTTTGTACAATACCTTTCCAATAAAAATTAAAAATAAATTGTTGCTATATGACAAACTAAGACTTATTTCTTTTCAAATCTTCATTAAAATTCTCCTCTAAAGGATAACTAGTAGAGGCTTTCCTAAAGCACTTCATAAGCTACGTCGGGACATCTTTTTCTTTTTTTGTAGAGGTGATATACAGAGGGGTTACAGTTACATAAGTCAGGTACTGAGTACATTTCTTTTTTAACAGCAGCACCTCCTCCCTCGTTGTCTCCCAGTTTTTCCCTCCCAACCCATTAGTCCCTGAACCCCCACATTGTATAGTTCATTTACAACATAGTGGCTAGTGAATATCACTGTTCAATTCATTCACCCTTTGCCCCACCATTTCTGTGTTTCCCCTTCCACTCCCCAAATCAGATAAACTTAACATACAAGACAAAGAGTGACAAAAAGGGGGGGGGGGGGAAACAGAAGAAAAAAAAGAACCACAAAAAGTAAAATAAAAAAACCTCTTTCCACTTCTTGGAGTTCATTTCGAGAATCATCATTTCATATAATCATATGCACATAGCCATTGAGCCCTTGTGATCTCTCCTAAGAATATCCTCCTTTGGTCACACTGTGTGAATGTCTAGAGTCCTTTTATTTTATCATGTCCCAAGTGTAATGTTTTTGACCTTTACTATCCATTGACTTTACTTATAGATTTGTAGGCACATTCTAACACAAATGAGGGAAGCCATGCAACCTATGTTTCTTTGGGCCTGGCTTACTTTGCTTAATATAAGTCTTACTGTTACCTTATGAATGGGACAATGTCATTCTTTCTGATGGAAGCATAGAATTCCACTGTGTGTATATACCACACTTCCTTGATCCATTTGTCCATGGAGGTACATCTGGGTTGATGCTATATCTTAGCTGTGGTAAACAATGCTACAATGAACATGGTTGTGCTGATCGCTTTAGTGTGGACTGCAATGAACATGGTTATGCTGATCGCTTTAGTGTGGCCTGGTTTGTGGTTAGTTGAATAAATTTTGATAGGCATTTCAAGGGGGAAATCCTTGTGTTGGTTACATGGGCCACACAGAAAGTTTATCAAACTATAGATAACACAGAAAATGTTTACACCATTGCTAAAACTAGATGTTGTGTGTGGATAAACCCCTGTGGGAAAGGCACAACCACAAAATTTTTTTAAAAAAGCAAATGCTCAATAATTACAATAGGTCTGACCTAGTTTTGCTTGTTCACTTGATTTGTTTACTTCATTACTTTTATAGCTTTTTTTTCCCCAGAGCTGAGGACCAAACTCAGGGCCTTGTGCTTGCCAGGCAGGCACTCTTCCACTGAGCTACACCCCCAACCCCTACTTCATTACTTTTAAATCCATATTCTTGGTTCAAAACTATTATGTAAACTAGATTTAATCTAGGATTTGTTTTAAACTTTCTTTTTTGAACTTTGTACCTGTTTATTTTAAAGTTTGGCACGACAATTTGTAACATAATAGTGTTGGCTCAGTACAGGTAGAATTGGTCTTAACTTTGGACTTGTGATAATCCCTATCAAAAGTTCAAGGTCTCTGAGTTACTGAGTTACTATTCACTGGCAGAAAGTTCCTTCTATGGTCTAGCTTGAGTCCCTCCTGCTGCAGGAAATTTACTCTTTTCCCTGATCCTCATTCCCTTGGAAAAGAAGACTATCCATGGTAACAAAAATTGATTGACACTAAAACAGGCAGAAATATCCGAGAGATGAGGGATGTAATGGTAAGCAGCTGTTACTTCAGCTCCAGAAGTACAGACAATGGCTGAGTACTGTAACATAAGCCTATCATCCCCAGCATTATAGGGAACCACAAGACGGATCACAGCCCTATCAGGCCTCGGCATAAAAGGAGACCCTACTTCAAAAATAACCAATGTAGGAACAAGTTAGAGAAAGTCTTTCATGTTCTCAAGTGGTAAAGTGCCTGCCCTGTAAAATGTGAGGCCCTGAGTTCATTCCTCTTACAACCAAACAAGCAAATAAAAATTCTGTAAATGTACGTGGCACAGATTTAGTGAGTACAAAAAGAAATGCATTTTTATCCACTAGTTAAAAATAAAAGATAAATTTTAT
The DNA here is from genome assembly GCF_000151885.1 of Dipodomys ordii. Classification (NCBI taxonomy): domain Eukaryota; kingdom Metazoa; phylum Chordata; class Mammalia; order Rodentia; family Heteromyidae; genus Dipodomys; species Dipodomys ordii. The sequence continues at coordinate 1,997,728 of NW_012267373.1, read as the reverse complement.
CTACTAGTTAATAATTAAACCAAGAGTTGATGAATTATTCTTTAATGATTTGATCTTCACTGTGAAGTATTATTACAAAGAAGCATAGGTTCATAAATTACTTCTCGGTGTATTCCACTTACTACCACATTGTAATTATCATATTATTTTAATTCAAAAAATTAAAGTTTAATGATCAAACTTAAAAGATTTTTAATGTTTAGTTGATCCTGAATTCAGTTACAGAGGCAGAAAAGCTGTACACTAAAGAATGCTCTCTGAAGACATCTACGAGTCATGTTCTATGCAATATGTTGGGTCATTTTTGTTCTGGGTTCCAATGCTGCTTATCTCCCAAATCAATTCAATTTTTGAAATTTCAAGGCATTCAATAATTTCATGTCAAGTAAAGTTCTAAGCATAGATTACTGATTTTGTTCATTAAGATAGCTTTGTAATAATGATTTAAAATGATTTTTTCATGGCTGCTTTTTTTTTCTTCCACGCTATGACTACAATTCTACTCCTCATTTAAATCCCAGATGATCTTCAAGGGAAAGTCTTTCATGTTCTTCTGGAATATTCTGTCAAATCTTTCATTCTGCGCCACAGTGAAGTGATGTTTCCAGTCGCCCACAATGCCTAATGGGATCAGCACAAGGAGAACACACAGGAGAGTGAGCAAAACTGTCAGGCAACGTCTGCACCCATCCACTGCAGCCCCTTCTTTAACTCAAGCTAATGGCATTTATTCTTTTACTTAAAATAGAGGGATGAGTAAAAAAGAAACTTGGGAATTCTGGAATATTATAAATATAATTAAAGTTCATATTCCCATATATTAGCATTTCTTCAGTTGCTCCCTTCCTAATTACCACCATTTTTGGAAGAAAAAAATCCATTTTATATATATATATATATATATATATATGTATGTATATATATAAACACATATATATTATTTACTGTATGTCAAGCATCAGGCTAAGCAAACTACCTCTATCAATAGAATTCTTAATACATTTTATTGGATATATATTCTTTTCTACATTGCAAAAGCAAGACATAGAGATACTCAACTAATGATGTACAAGGTCACTTGTTACTTGACAGGAGCTTGAAACAATCATCACACCATTTACAGTAAAATAAAAAATAGGGCATGTTTAGCTGTCAGATAAATTGCATCAACACTACTGTTGGCTTTTGGAACATAGAGCAAACCATTACGATGGGTATGAGAATTGCCTTTTGGTTTAGTCAAGAAATGTAAATATTAAATGGCAGTTGACATTAAATGGCAATGGAGGAAAAAATTATGAAATTTCAAAATCAAGGCCAATTGCCATACAATACCCAAATAGTTATTCGTAAACTTATTATCACAATAGTGATAATGAGTTAAAGAATAAAATGTATTTGTTGATTAGAATATACTCATTTAATTTAACTTAAATGAGGGCTAGTTTATGGCTCAAGTAGCAGAGCAAACAAAGGTCTTGAGTAAAAAACCCCAATGGCAACATTTCCCCCCAAATTTCAGGAATATCCGTTAAGGAAACATTAATTTTTAACAACTCCTGACATGTAATAAGATCACAATAAGAAGTAATTTCATTTAAAAATGAATGGATTTATGGCAAATAGGTTGAATCAGAAATCACTAGTGGCTCATGCCTGTAATCCTAGCTAGCTACTTGGGGAGCTGAGATTCAGAGGATCTCAGTTTGAAGCTAGGCTGGAAAAGGAAATGTGAGAGAGTTTATCTCTAGTTAGCCAGAAAAAGTCCATAGAGGAGTTTGTGTGTGTGTGTGTGTGTGTGTGTGTGTGTGTGTGTGTGTATGTGTGTGTGTGTGTGTGTGTGAGAGAGAGAGAGAGAGAGAGGGAGAGGGAAGTTGTATAGGAAAAGGGAAGTTGGGAGAGAGGAGAAGCAAAAAGGAGAGAGCTTAACTCCTAGAAACATCTAGTATAAATAAAGGAAAACAAGAATTCAAATCTTTTTGGTCTAATATATCCACTGCCTTCAGATAAGACCACTTTAAACTATTAAAGAGTTAAGTCATGTCATCTATAGGAATGATTTTACTTATGAAACAGGTGAAATTGTCAGTTATGTACTAAAACACTGGTAGGATAAACATATTAGAAATATGATAATTTCTTCTAGAGTCCAAGGACTGAAGTGAACACAATCTGAGCATCACCTTTGCGCAAAAAATGTCCATCATTGTTTCTTGTCCCAATTTCCTTTTGTGAAATGGTAAGATAATTTGCCCGGTCATCAGACTTCATCTGCTGAAATGTAGCCTGCCTCACCACAGCATCTATATCTTCTTCACTCAGTTCTTTTTCGAAAAATTTGCTAATTTTCATCACTGAACTTCTGAGGTCCTGAAATGAATTGAAGGCATGAGAAGTTATTCCACATATGAGCATGAGTTACAGTGAAACATAGTGTGGTCAGGGAAGGCTTACTTATAGAGTGCAAGGTGGCTCTGCATAGGAAAATAAATCAGTACAGTTTATCACAAAATGGAGGGGAAACTGGCTTTATTATCTTCATTTATATAAAAACATGATTGTAATAAAATTCAACATCTTTGTACAGTAAAAAAAGAAAGAAAGCCGATTAACAAACTAGTAATCAAAAGAAACAAACAAAAAAAAAAGGCTTTTTTTTTTTTTTTTGCAATTTCTGGGGCTTGGCACTGGGCACTGTCCCTAAGCTTCTTTTGCTCAAGGCTAGCACTCTACCACTTGAGCAACAGCACCACTTCTGGCCTTTTCTGGGTATGTGGGACTGAGGAATGGAACCCAGGGCTTCATGCATGCTAGGCAAGCACTCTACCACTAAGCCACATTCCCAGTTCAAAAGGCCATTCCTGAAGAATTATTAGGGAATACTTTAGAATTTTATATTCCAATAAATTATAAAATCTAGAGAAAATGGATGAATTTCCAGATGCATTTTAGCCTATCAAAACTGAATCAAGAGAATATGAACTACATAAAAAGATCTATAATAGAAAATGAAATTGAAGCAGTAATGAAAAGTCTTAGGCCCTGGGACCTGATAGATTGTCTTCCAAATTCCACTAGAACTTTAAAGATTGAGCATCAATATTCTTCAAACTATTCTATGCAATAGAAGCAGAAGGAAAGTTAAATATTCTACTAAGCTAGTTTTACCTTAATACTCAAGTGGTTAAGGGCAAGAAAAAGGGTTAAAAAAGTAAAAAATTAAAGAACAATTTTTTTATTAACATAGATAGAAACTTTCTCAATAAAATACTTTCAGGGGCTGGGAAGGTGGCTCAGTGGTAGAGCGTTTGCCTTGCATGCTCAGGGCCCTGGGTTCGATTCCTCAGCACCACATAAGCAAAAA
>NW_012267373.1:1970709-1993019 GCF_000151885.1 Dipodomys ordii | reverse complement strand
TGGCTCAGTGGTAGAGTGCTTGCCTTGCATGCATGAGGCCCTGGGTTCAATTCCTCAGCACCACATAAGCAGAAAAAGCCGGAAGTGGTGCTGTGGCTCAAGTGGTGCTGTGGCTCAAGTGGTAGGGCGCTAGCCTTGAGCTGAAGAGCTGAGTTCAGGCCCCACGACTGGACCCAAAAGAAAAAAAAATTTTAAAAATAGACATAACCCCACCTTTTGCAACTCATAACCCCCATTTTTGCAACTATTAAAGATAAAAATAAACAAGAACAGACTAAAATAGTTTGCTTTGGCTCTTTAGGGTATTTTGTGTTTCTACATAAACTTTAGGATTCAGTTTTCTATATCTGTAATAAATAAATTTAGGATTTTGAAGGGGATTGCCTTAGATCTGTAGATTATTGTTTGTAGTATGGCAATTTTCACAATAGTAATTCTTCCAACCAATGAATATTAGAAATGTCTTGTGTTTTCATGTTCAACCCAGAAGCATCTGGTATCCACTTAATTTATTTCTTTAAGGCTTTATGACTTTTTGTGTAGAGGTTAAAAATTTCTGCACATCAAAAGAAACAATGAACACAGTCAAGAGCAACTCACAGAATCAGAGAAAAATTTTGTCAACTTTTCTTCAGATGAAAGATTAATATCAGAGCATATAATGTTCTCAAAAAATTAAAAATCAAAAGAATAAATTAGGGGCTGGGAAGGTGGCTCAGTGGTAGAGTGCTTGCCTTGCACGCACGAGGCCCTGGGTTCGATTCCTCAGTACCACATAAGCAGAAAAAGCCAGAAGTGGTCCTGTGGCTCAAGTGGTAGAGTGCTAACCTTGAGCTGAAGAGCTGAGGAACAGTGCCCAGGCCCAGAGTTCAGGCTCCATGATCAGCAAAAAAAAAAGAGTAAATTATTAGATTAAATGAACAAATGAAATAGAGACCTCTGAAATACAAATGGCTAAGAAACAAAGAAACATTCAACAAACTAAGTCATAAAAGGAAATGAAAAACAAAATGAAACTGAGACTTCATTTACTCATTTACTTCATCAAGAAATGCTGGTGAGGATGTGAAAGAAAAGGAATTTTATACACTGCCAATGAGGATAAAAACTAGTGCAACCATTATGGAAATCAGAAGGGAGGATCATTAAAAAGCTACAGTGGTGTGACCTTATCATTCTCTTAGGCCTCTATCTAAGAAAGTATAAACTAACATTCACTACTATTTATTGTAGCATTATTCACAATAGCCAATCTAGTCAATCTAGTTGCCCTACAATTTACAAATTAATCAAGAAAATGTGGTGTGTGTCCACAATGGGAAATAAACATAGCCATAAAGAATGAAACTATGTCATTTTCAGGAAAATGAATGGAACAAGAAATTATTATATTGAGTGAAATATGTCAGCCTCCAAACAAAATGTCACATGTTCTTGCTCAAATAGAAAATTTATATCTAAAATGAAAACCAAGAACAACTGGACTTGGGATGTTCAAAGGGAGCAGGAGGAGAAATAAGAAGGAACCATGTGTCAAAGAAAGCAAAGTATGTTTTATATGTGTGTGTGTATACAGATATATGTATATATACAGCTACACATCTATTTATGTATATGTACATAAACATAAGTGATATACATGTATATGTGTACATATATGTATACATGCATGCTTATGTGTGTGTATTTTTATATGCATATGCATGCGTGTATAAATTACATGTGTGTATGTATATGTATAGAGATTGCATTGGGAAACCTCCCAAATATTACTTCTAAAAGGGAAGAAATACAGATGAGGGTTAAGGCAAACTTTCTCAAAATACACTATATACAGTCACCTATGAAATTTCATACAAACCACCTGTAATCTACAAAGCCTAAATTTAAACAAATTGTTTAGATATGTATATTGCTGATAATACAAGGCTATTCAGGGGACACAAATTAGGAGAAATGAAGTTTAAGATATGACCAGGGGAATGGTAGTGAGATTCCCTCTCAACAAGCTAGGCATGGTAGTGTGTGCTGATACATCCACCCATACTGGAAGTATAGATAAGAGCCTCATGGTCTGAAGGCAACCCTGGAAAAATGTGAGATCTTATCTGAAAGTAACTAAAGCATAAAAATGTCTGGGGCTAGAAAGAAGACTAAAGAGGAAAGAAAAAAGGAAATAATTCAAAATGTATTACCCTTTCAACCTACCTTCTTCATTTCTTCATAACTCAGGAACAGAATATTGAAGTCATGTCTGTGTTCATACCAGCCTCTAATATGATCAAACCACCGGCTTCCTACCACTGAAGGGAAAGTTTTAATGAGTAGCAAGGTCAAGGCATTGCACTTATTGAGAAACAAATTGTACAATTTCTTTCTTGGTTTTCAATTGCCAGAAATGAAAAACAAAGATTCCACCACTAGATATACATATGTCTGTCTTAAAATATTGTTTTATGAAGGCATCACATGATTTTCATATAAATCTGCCTCTCCAAACTTTATGCACGCAGGAGAGCAACAATACAGAATCAAGAAACCCATGGGTTTAAGTTAGAAGGCATCTTTAAGACCAGTCTCTTCATTTTCCTATATCCTTCTCCTGAAGAGAATACCTTTGTCTCTATTTCCCTTCTTATTTGAAATATATCAATATAGTAACATTATCTCTCAACAGAGACAGAACATGAACCTAATCTTCTAAAGGAGTGAGCTCCTGACCCCAAATTCTGCAAGGTTCTTGTACCAATCCATGCTTCTCAGCTGCCCTCTAAGGCCTACTACAGCTCCACAACAGAGAAGGCTTTCAGCCAAACATTAGCTACGCTGGAATGAATGAGTCTATCTTCCTCTTAAACTCATATAAATTGATACAATATTGGTAAATATCCTTAGTCTTTCCAAAATAGTTCTTAATCAATATGCCTTTGTAACAGGACAATTCCCAAATGATACGGCAAGAACAGAAAAACTGTTGGGCAGCATGGAAAGTTAATGTGCATTTTTGATGACTTATATACATTGAATTGTTCTCCATCGTTGTGAAATGTGTTCCCGAAGGTGGAAAACTTGAATAAGTTGTAGTCTTACTTTGTTACAGCATTCCTTTGTTAACTTGTTGCTAAGTAAACAAGTTCATGGTTACCTTTTCCATCTAGAAACGTTTTCATATAGTTTTCTATGGTATCTGCGGCTTCTAATTTAACCATCCAATTTGAAAAATGAAAAAATGAGACCAAAACATCTTTAGGATTTCTGTAGATATAAAGCATCTGAAAGATGAATTATGAAAAAATTCTTGGTTACTTTTACAGGGCTTTTTAACTAAATAATATTTTAATACAGAAAGCAATCATTATTCCCATCCACGCATGGAAATGTAGGTGGTTATAAACTTTTTCTTACTGTTACACTGTTATAATGAATGCTTTTATTTCCATGACATATGGCAAGAATATAGGACAGATTTGTAAAAGCAAAATAATTACTTTTAGTGTTGATAAACATTGAAAATTAGTTTGAACCATTGCAGCCATGAATATTCTGTGATGATATATGATACATTCTGTAGCCAAGGTACTAATGGGGATAGTGAAACAGGATCTCATTAGGTAGATACAAATAGTTCTCTATATATAATAAAAAGGAACAGTAACACATTAAAAATAATAATTTGCAGCAAGTGCCAATGGCTCATGCCTGCAATCCTAGCTACTCAGGAAATTGAGATTTGAGGTACATGGTTCTAAGTCAGCCTGGGCTGAAAAGTCATGGGACTTTTATCCAATTAACCATCAAAAGGCTAGAATTAGAGCTGTGGCTCAAATGGTAGACTATCATGCTTGAAAAAGCTAAGAAACAGTGCCCAGGCGCAGAATTCAAGCCCCAATATTGGCACATACACAAAAAGTCATTTAAAATTGGATTAAGGAGTTGGGAACTTAGTGGTAGGTTGCTCACCTACCTTGCACACAGGCCCTAGGTTTGTCCCCTAATATTGCAAAACAAAAAGGAATAAGAGATGAAACAAATTAATTTAGATTATAAATCTTAAATATTTGAAAAATCATCAAAAAACAAATATTTTTATAAGCTGGTGAATGAAGTCTATAAATCAGGAATAGTTCAAGGCCACTGGGCTATATAGTAAAACATTGTCTCAAAGTTAAATTATATGTATATGTATAATTTTTAAAAGAAAATTGGATAAATTTTGAAACTAAGTTGAAATATACCATAAAGTTATGTAATATCTAAAGTTATGCAATATCTAATCAGGTATTAGATATTATACAAATATATCTTTCAGAATGTAAAACAGGAAGATTGTCCAGGCAAAGTTAGGGAGACCACATCTCAGAAACAAGTAACAAATGGAAAAATGACCATATTGACAAATATTTGAAAGTTTGACAGGCAAACCTACTAGTTAAAAAAATAACTCATCTACTACTGGCTTCAGCATAAATGCATAAATATGAATATGTACTCTTCAGAAATATGTAAGTACTTGGAATTGCGTTTCTGGTTATACACCTAGGGAGTCAAATGCAGATGGGCCCGAGGGACTTGACAAAAATGTTCATAGCGGTGTGTGTTATAATAGCAAGATACAGCACTAAAAGAAGGTATTTTGTCTACGTGAACTCCATACATACTTTATTTTTTTTGCTCTTCAAGCCTCTAGGTGCTAAATAATATGGAATGTGGGTGGAGAAGAGGCGAGGTGATGATCTTTTGACGTAGTCCAATTTACGAATATTGTATTCAAAGTAAGGGACTCGATCTAGTGTTTCTATGTTTTCAGTCCCGTTGCGATGCCCCTCGTGAAAAATCAAACTGAGTATCTGCTGACACCATATAGTACCTGAAAAATAAATAATCTTATTTTCAATGATCAAGTCGGTTATTTTGCGCCTGGACGCTGTCCCTGAGCTCTTCCCTCAAGGCTAGCGCTCCACCACTTGAGCCACAACACCACTCCTGGTTTTCTGGTGGTTTAATGGAGATAAATGTTTCACTGCCTTTCCTCAGGAGCCTGGGCTGGCTTTGAATCATGATTCAGCCTCCTGAGTAGCTAAGATTACAGGTGTGAGCCACCGGCGCCCAGCTTCAAGTTTTTCTAATGACAAATGTCAACAGTTAGGCCATTCATCCTAAAATAGTGTTCTTTTTTCTTTCCATAACTCCAAGGATGCTCATTTATTTGTCTAATTTTGTTGTGTGAATCTAGTGGTAATGGTAAAAGGCAAAGCCAATCTTGAAGTGAAGCAATGTATTTCAAAATGATTTCTACTTATTTTTATGGCTAGATCATGTTTGACTGCCTTCTTGTTTCGGGACAGTTACCTCATAAGTAAAGGAGTTTATGTGAAACCTCAACCACAGCTCTACTTCTTAGTCTGCTTAGGCTGGGAAGGTGGCTCAGTGGTAGAGTGCTTGCCTTGCATGCATGAGGCCCTGGGTTCGATTCCTCAGCATCACATAAACAAAAAGAAAAAAGCCGGAAGTGGTGCTGTGGCTCAAGTGGTAGAGCACTAGCCTTGAGCAGAAGAGCTGAGGGACAGCGCCCAGGCCCAGAGTTCAGGCCCCACGACCGGACCCAAAAAAAAAAAAAAAAAACTCAAGTCCTACCCAAGAATCATGGTTGGGCACCATGATCTTTTCAATTGCAGCCTCCAATGTAATTTGTATAACAGGTATGTGGCATTGATCCAGATAAGGGTTGAGAAGCGGGTTTTCTGAACTTTTGGCTCTGGATGGTCCTAAACTATGTTCCTCTTGTCCTCAGCCTTCCATGTAGCTAAGATTACAAGCATGAGCCACAAACATCTAGCTGGAAAACTAATCTCTATAGGAGACAATGCATCTTTCACAAATGAAGCATTTACTACTTGGTGAAATGATTTCTGGCTGGTTCAAATCTATCCCACAGACTAAGCCAGTAGGTCAGTATTTACCAAGTCCTACTCAGTAGGACTCAGTATTTGTTATCAAAATTGACAACACATAAAATGCAAATGGCCTTATATTAAAGTCCCTTTGTATAACTTTTCTCTGATTTCAAATGATAGAATAAGCTACTGCTGATTTCTGGAAAAGAGCAAATTTTATGCCTATATTACCAAACCAAAGCAATGACTAACACATAATGGCCTACTACTGCACAGTGCTGATATCTCACATCTGTAATTATAGATCATGGAGACACTGAGAACTGCAGGACTATGGTTATCTGGAGAGAAAAGTCCACAAGATTCCATCTTTAAAACAATCAGCAGGGGCTGGGAAGGTGGCTCAGTGATAGAGCTCTTGCCTTGCATGCATGAGGCCCTGGGTTCGATTCCTCAGCACCACATAAGCAAAAAGAAAGAAGCTGGAAGTGGTGCTGTGGCTCAAGTGGTAGAGCGCTAGCCTTGAGCTGAAGAGCTGAGGGACAGTGCCCAGGCCCAGAGTTCAGGACCCATGACCGGACCCCCCCCAAAAAAAAAATCAGTAAAAAGCTAGACTGGAGCTGTGACTCAAGTAGTAGAATAACACATGAGTAAGCAAGTGGGCCAAACAAATGTACCCTTATTCATACCCAGGGCAAATAAACAAACAAAACCAAGACCAACCAAACAACAAAAGATGACCCACTATTTTCACTTACCAGATTTTGGATATGTAATTACAAAAACATCATCATCCCTAATTTCAAAATCTTCTATATTTTTAAGGAACTCGATGTCAACTAAAGTGCGTTCAAAATTATAGCCTCTAAAGTTTAATAAGTATTCATTTGTATTTTCCATGATTATTCCACCTGCAAGTAAGAACATACAATTCTCAAGTTCTTTGGATTTTATAATAACTATTACTTATGAGTGTTCAATATCATAGCCTCATTTAAGTAGTTTCTGTGTATCAATATTTACTATAATAAACACATTACACATATTCAGTGATTTAAACTTCGTAACAATCCAAGTTGGTTTTTTAAAACTTTTTACTATTTTATCTATGAAGAAAAAAAGTTAAGCAGACTCTCCTAAAGTCCCAGGAGGAAAGAATTATCATGATTCTAAACAAACAGATGAGAAAATTAAGAAGAAACAGAGAAGCCAACTAAAGTATTCAAAGTTGCACAGCTTAGCAAGACTGAGAGCCGTGGGTAATACAATATGGCTACAGAGTTTAAACTTTTTAGAGTTCCTTACTATTTTCTATTTATTATTTTTTAGTTATTTTCTTTTACTGTGCCAGTACTGAAGCTTAAACCAAGACCTTGCACGATAGCTTGGCCTGTTCTCTCTCAGGCAGAACTATACAATATGAGCCATGTCTGGCTCCAGTTCAGGGTTTTTTTTGTTTTTGTTAATTGGAGATGAGTCTCTCAGATGTGTCTACCTAGCTGGCTTCAAGTGAAGATCTTCAGACTCAAGAGTATCTAGAATTATAGACATGAGCCACCAGTGCCTACTAATATTTTCTATTCTTATTGTTTACATAAAAATAGAAACTTTCAAAAATAAGGAACTCTTTAATAAATGTGATTTTGTTCGTATTTTTTCTAGTATGTGAATGAAGAAGCTTCTGAGGTTTAGGATGAGAGGTTCAGGTTTTCCATTATTCAAATGAATAATGGAAAATCTTACCTGATACCAATTGGTTTTACTCTACGAATGTTCCTCCAAATGGCTCCAAGATACTACATGGAAATGATCATTTCTAACAGAAGATTCTAAATCTGAAACTGGATATAACTTTAAAGTAAAACACAGATAAAAATCTTTTCAAAATCTGGACCAACCAAATCATTTTTATCCAATCAGCTTGAGAAACATCTACTGGTTGGGAAATAGGTAATAGTATGCAAAAGAGTAAGTTCTAAGAACATTCATTTTAAAACTGGTACAAAGTTGTAAAGTTCATTTTTCGACATGATGGCTTGTACATTTTGTTGCAATGGGTCCACCTTATCCCTATTTAAACGATTTACAACTTTGGCTGGGGTGGGGAGGGTGGGTGGGAGATGGGAAGGGATGGGAAGGGGAAACAAAGGAGGAGGCAACAATTCTTGACAAGAAATGTACTCATTAAAACTTGCCCATGTAATTGTAACCCCTCTGTATGTTTTTTTAACAATAAAAAAGAACTGGTACATACTAAACTGTTTTTTAAAGAAATTTTTGTGCACACCAAAAAGCTGAAAATTTGGATTTGTCTGAATGACACGTCAACAAACAACATTTACATTTTTGCCATCCAAATACCCTGGCCTGATAGAAGAAATCCAGCTTCAGTCATTTGCAGAGAACCAGTAGAAATCCTATTAGAATCAGTTGGGTAAAGCTTTGTGGGCTGTGACTTGTCTTGAACTGAAAGTTGTAATTAATATCTTATTACCATTTACGCATTTTGTTCTCCAGAAGCTGAAGTCTATGGATCCTGAGTTTTAAGTACGAGGACTAGAAGAGCTGAGTTCATGGAACTCAACAAACGACTTCAAGAGAGATAGATACAGAGCTATTTTGATGATGGCATTGTAAGGGAAACCTTAGAGAATTCTGTCCTTAAAAGGTAGTGTCTATCCCATGGACAAATTAATAAGTACAAGTGAAAAATAAGGTTGAGGTGAAAAGCAAAAATGAAGTGTGGATCACTACGACACACCTCCTAATATCCCACTACACATTCATCAAGGATTCCAGAAACTGAATCTTGAGAAAAAGAGAATGTCAAGTACTCACTACAATCATTCTGAATGAAACTTCCCCCACACTTGTGATATTTATTATGCTTAGATCCTCAACTGATATGCTTTTTACACCAGAGAGAGAGAGAGACAGACAGACAGACAGACAGACAGAGGTAAAGAGAGAGAGTTCAAGGCATTTCTGACAAGAAACAAGATAGTAAGAGCAGTGTGAGAGGAATTATGTACGGGATAGACAGGGGTAGTGTATTATTTGAAATCTCTGATACAGATAGATAGATATGAAAAAGATTGTACAAGTAGCAAGGGTTGTCTAAAGCTTCTTATTCTTTCACCATCGTACAAAGAGAAGAAGGGAAAATAATTAAACACAGGGGAAATTCAAATACATATTATGTAGAAGAGGGGGTGCAACCTGCAAGACACTCTCAACCTGCCTTTTACTACTCACAGTTGCCGATCAGCCAATGAAGCAAAACCTCCTCTGATGGACCGTTAAGACAGCAGGAATTGAGTGCTGTTGAGGAATAAATACTCTCTACAGATTTTGTTTTGACCAATGAGGAGTGTTCTACGAAATGACCTGGCAACTCAGCTTGAGTAAATTAGATAAGACTTTGCTGATACCAGGAAAAATATATCAATAATTACAGGAACTGTCATTACCTAGAATGAATTGTAGAACAAATATCACATTTACTCAATTGCAACAATTACTGAACTTAGAACAAGTATGTTGTACAGCTACAAGTACAACATGATTTGGACAAATGCTTGGCTATGATTGCAGGTAAGTAAATATTTTTAGACTTCAGATTCAGGTCCATTCTTCAGGTCTGTTTTTGGACATACTGTCTTGTATATACACACATATATGTACTGGTCCTGGGGCTTGAACTCAGCCTAAGCACTGACCCTGAGATTTTTTTTGCCCAAATTTAGTGACCTATCACTTGAGTTAGAGCTTCACTCTGGCTTTTTTATTTTTTTGAAAAAGTTATTGGAGATAAGTGTCACGTGGACTTTCTTGCCTGGGCTAAGTTTTTACCATCGCTGCCTCCTCGGCAGCTAGACTTACAGGCATGAACCACCAGTGTCCAGCATCTTGTTCTATTATTAATCTGTCTATCCATGTATTTGTTCTGTTGCAAAACTGGCTAACAAGGATGGCAGGTTTTAGTTGCTTTATTTTTTTTTCATGGCAAGACTCTGACCTTTGTGAGATGTACAGCAGTGACATTTTGCCATCCTCATAGGGAGAAATAGATGTATTTAGAAATGTCCAGACCTCATTCTTCACAGAAATAGAACAAGAGCTGTACTCCTTCTATTATGCTGCCATTTTAGGATAATATCTCAATATTATAATATAATATAATAATATAATAACTCAATTTATTATTGCTAATGGCAAATATGCCACCTTTCCTTGAATGTATTTTTGAAGGAGCTTCTAAATATTCCAACTAGGGAGATTCATTCTCCTCCTTTCCAACATGTTATATTCTCATATGGGCAAGGAAATGTATTCTGTGCACATGAAATTTATTTATATATACCACCATAAGAACAATTATGTAATTTATTCATATGAATATTTGCTCAACCCTATATGTAACTGTGCTTATTATTTATACATCATAAGATCTAATCTATGCCCCCTGGACCAAAGAATATGCAGAGTAATAAAGTACAGTAATTTATATTACAGATTTCTAATCTTTTTAATGAACAACTCTCTCTGATAAGGATTAAGGACATAGTGTGTACTCTGCAGATGATTTAACCTTGTGAATGTTGATCCTGTCTCTTGTTTCTCATAATGTGTGTGTGTGTGTGTGTGTGTGTGTGTGTGTGTGTGTGTGTGAGAAAGAGAGAGAGAGAGACAGAGGGACAGATAGAGACAGAGAGAGACAGAGACCCTTTCTCAAAAATAGCTGGGTATGGTGTCTTATGCTTGTCCTTCTAGTTGGGAAGCTAAGATTGGGAGGATTGTGATTCCAGACCAATCAGTGCTGAAAAAGTCCAGGAGCCCCCAAGGTGGGCATGGTAGCATGCACCTTTCATCCCATCTATGACATGAAGTAAAAAAAAAACAGGAGGGAAAGAGCCCAGGCATATACTTTGATGGGGAGTGAGACTCTATCTAAAAATAGCCAAGGGGTAGAGCACTTGCCTTGCATGCTCGAGGCCCTGGGTTTGATTCCTCAGCACCACATAAGAAAAAAGCCGGAAGTGGTGCTGTGGCTCAAGTGGTAGAGTGCTAGCCTTGAGCTGAAGGGCTGAGGGACAGTGCCCAGGCCCAGAGTTCAGGCCCCACGACTGGACCCCCCAAAAAATAAAATAAAATAAAATAAAAATAGCCAAGGATCAACTTCATGAAGTAGGTGAAAGATCTCTAAACTTAAAACTGAGTAGCTGGATAAGACACAAATAGATGGAAACGCGTCCTATTGCTTAATTTTTCACATTGCTAAAATCTCCACATACTTAATTTTCAGATTTACTGCAATCGCTATCACAGTATCAGTAATCTGACCCCCCATAAAGCACACTCAAGATTGAATTTCACCTCAAACATCAGCAGGGAATCTTGGGGATGAAGGCATTGTTACAGGAAATTCAGAACAAGATATTCTCTGAGCTCTAAATCCTTCTGTCTACTTGGTCATTCTATCCTAGAAATTTATCCTTTCCTTTCTAAAATCTAATCAACCCCAAGGAAAAGCTTTAGGGTTTCATGAAAAAGTTCAGTTCTTCAAGCTGAGTGCTGATGGCTCACACCTGTAATCCTAGCTACTTGGCAGGTCTAGATTGGGAGAATCATGGTTTGGGACTAAGTTCAGAAAAAGTTCTGAGACTCACTGTGAATGGAGAGCCGGACATGGTGATGTGTGCCTAGGTAGGCCATAAAATGGAATGAAGTCCCAATGATGTCCAGATGTATGCCAGACAGGGAAGCAAAGAATAAGCAGCAGTAAACAGGAGTTTATGGTTCAGTGATAACATAACCTGCCTAGAAAGAGTGATGATTCAAGTTCAAACCCCAGCACTCCAAAAAAAAAAAGTACCTCAAAGGCAATTCTCTGAATGCAGCTCCAGATCAACCATTTGTCATCAATATATACCTTAATCTTTCCACACAAGAAAACTACCCTCCTACAAAACCCAAGACCTGTCATTCTCTTAAATAAATTTCATTGCCAAATCTCTGCCATGGCTAGGTACTATGAAAAATGACCACAAGTAGGCTGTGCTTCCTACTTTTTCCATCAAAAGCCTTCAATACTGGGAAATTATTATCTGTTTAACCCAAACATCTTAACTCTCATTAATTCTTGAGAGCAAAATGAATTGTGATCCTCACTAGTGATCCCTCATCTGTGCTATGAGAGACTTCATGTCACACTTCAAGTGCACCCAGGCCTGTCTCTTCTATCACAAATGGTTATGTCCACAACTATTCACCCATTATCAATTCTTCTTTCAGCCGAGAGAGATAATTCTCCAAATTGCACTTACTATAAATTTTTCATTGTCACGCTTCTATGGTTGAAGAATTTACTTCCTCTGTAAAAGTAGTATCTATCTCTTCCTTGTTAATGATCATGAAACTGTATTTTTGACATATTCTTTCTCTTACCAATCTTTGGAGAGTATTTTCCTTCCTTTGACTTCATCCTTTTCAATATGCCATTATAAAATCAGAACTGATCAATGGATACTTTTGCTTTATGCCTTAAAGAAGGATATCCCACAAGAACCAGTTTAGCCTTGATGGTATATTCCAATCTCTCAGAGGAGCTGAGCCTCGTAACCAAGAAACTATCAAGGCTCAACCTAGTTCACAAAATGAAACTGACTCCTTGGCCAGGAGTTGTTCTTCAGAACTGCTGCATCTTGGAAGTGCTCACAGCAGTGCAAAGATACTTCTTCTTTTTTCAGAAGACTGCTACTCTGGTATTAACAAATCTAGCAGAATCTAAGATCATATGAGCTATCTATTATATCAAGAGATTCACTTCAAAATAAACTTTTTGGGGAATGATAACTTGCTCTAGGATTGTCCTGGGACAATCTTAGGTAGCTTCTTCCTACAATTGAGATCCCTAATCTCAATACTTCCAGCATAAAGTTTTGGCCTTAGGATTTTGAAATGCCCAATCTTTCAGGTTAAAGTAGCTCCATTTACATTTAATGGTTCATGTAAGATTTAACCACTTCCTCATTGGATCAGACAGCAATATCATCTCTTTGGTATAATATGATATGTAGTTTCCTTTCTGATGCATCAGAATTACATCAGATCTCTCAGCTAAAAATCCTAAAAATCCAGAGAAGCATAGAATGATGTATTTCAAGCTCTGGGAGTAAATTATTGCCAACTTAATATATTATGTGCAGCTAATTTATTCTATAATGTTAAAGGATAAATAAAAATCTCCTAGTATAAGCACAAATTAAAACAATTCATGACTACTAAGCCAGCATTAGAGAAGATAATTGAAGAAATTACATGCAAGAAGAAGAAAAAAGAAATAACTGTATCGCAAAGCTCATAGAACTCATAAATGTTATAGACTGTGATAGACAATTTGCTCCAGGAAAGTTAGAATGTGTTTGTAACTTTAACTGAGCATCACTATCCCACAATATTGTGAAATTTGGGAAATTATGTAACCACTTAATCACAATAAAAAATTTGAAAAAGAAAAAGAAAAACTGTCACAAACATGAGATCATGAAAAAATAAATTTCACAAGAGAAATGAAAACACATTGATTAGAATTAGGAAAGAAGCAATCATTATCAACTCAAATCAGCAACTTCCAAAGATTAGCAATGGTGAAAGTGAAGGAAAAAAACTACTAAAATTAATCAGGAAAGAAAATAATGAAATAGCAATAAGATAGCAATCAGAAAACACTTTCCAGAAACAACTCTAAATTAATAGCAATTCTAATTAAAATACACAGATTGACATCACAATACCGAGAGTTTGGCCAGAGAGGGAAAATTCAGGCAGCTTGGTTAAGGAGACAGATCTGAGCACTTGCCAGTGATCACAGCTGCCGCCGCTGCCACCATATCAACAGAGAGAGTCCAAAGGCACCAGATGTGGTTTGCGAGAAGATTCTACTCACTGCCAGCAAGAACTGACAAGGAGCAGAAATCTTCATCCTGCTGATCACAGACCATGGACAGTCTGGAAACCAAGAGAATGGAGTGAGTAACCCCAAGACATCCTCACTCCTTCTCGTGGAGCAGCAGTGGGAAGATAGTCCCTCCCCCACCACCGGAGAAGAATTCCATCTTTGTTTTTGTTTTTTGTCAGTCATGGGGTTGAACCCTGGGCCTGGGCGCTGTCCCTGCACTCTTCAGCACAAGGGGAGCATCCTACCGCTGGAGCCACAGTGCCACTTCCAGTTTCCTATTGGTTTATTGGAGATAAGAGTCTCATGGACTTTCCTGCCCAGGCTGGTTTGAACCATGTTCCTCAGATTTCAGCCTCCTGGGTAGCTATGATTACATGCATGAGCCAACAGGCCTGGCAAGAATTCCATCTTTGATACTGACAAAGGGCTGGTCCAAACAGCAGCTCCAACTCAGGCCTTCAAAGAAAACAATAGGGGCCATTCAACTGGTAACAGGAATCTGAACAGCTCAGTTATATCCCAGGGAAAATTGCCCTTCTCAGGCAGAGGCGGTACTGCCCTCTGAGGAGTGACTTTCTGTACTAGGTAAACAGAGCCAGAGGCTGCCCCTCCCCACTGCAGCTATGCTCAGCAGCAGGAAGGGTAAAAGAAAAGCAATTGACACTCAGTAAACATAAATCTTGAGAATGGCTCCAGGCTGGGCTCTGTGAATGTCTCAGAAGCTAGCCCCTCAGGGAAAAGATGCTGATTGCTGATAGACTTCAACCCTACCCACAACCTATCTTCGTCACAACAACTCCCAGCTAGAGGAAACAGCCATCTCCCACATTTGTGATACTCAAAACAGGTCTCCCTCTCACTGAACTAGCCTAGGAGGAGGAACACAAAGTCCTGGGTAAGGCAGAGTTATCAGCCTGCTCAAACAAATGGACTTAAGAAACCAATCAAGCCACAGAAAACCAAACACCACAAGCAAACCAGAAACTCCACCCAGAGACTGGTTACAGACACAGGGGAGATACAAGAGCCTTCCTCCCTCCCCCAAAAAACAATCAAAGAACTCTTTTTTCTACCTAATTGTTTTTAAATTAAAAAAAATTGATTTCTATTTTTTTCTTTCACAATTTTTACTTTAGGTGTATGTGATTTTTTTGTTTTTACTTTTGTTTTTTAATCTCTTTTAACCTTTTGGTCCTCTTTTTTTTTTTTTGCATGACTTAATTGCTGTTCTGCTCATCTCTAGATATATACCCATCGTGGATTATTAGACCTTATCCTTCATGCTGTGCATACTTAATTCAGAAATTGATTACTCAATTTGCAACCTCTTAGGCTTAACTCCTTTAATAGTAGTATTATTTCTTTATACTTATATAATTTTTAAGTATGTCATTTTTAAATTTTTTATTCTTTATTTTTCCATTTTCCTTTTTATCTCT
The DNA here is from genome assembly GCF_000151885.1 of Dipodomys ordii. Taxonomy (NCBI): domain Eukaryota; kingdom Metazoa; phylum Chordata; class Mammalia; order Rodentia; family Heteromyidae; genus Dipodomys; species Dipodomys ordii. The sequence goes on along the minus strand of NW_012267373.1, from coordinate 1,977,726 downwards.
CTCCTCCCATTCTATCCTTTTCTTCTATCAGTATTATTTCTTTATACTTACATAATTTTTGTGTTTCAATTTTTAAAATTAAAGTTTTGCTTTTTCATTTTTTTTCTTGTTTCTTTATCTCTCTCCTCCTTTCACTCTGCTATATCAGTTTCTTCTCTGAAATTAGGGCTTGGTTAAATTCACTCTTTTACCTCTCCACATTCCTCTAATCCTGTTTTTTTCCCTACAATTCTCCCTAAACCTATGAATTTCTGGTCTGCTGAATCCCTCTTTGACGTTCTTAGCCCATTAATCCATAGTTATTTGGTGTTGAATTAGATTATATCTGTTGAAATAGATTGTATCTGCAGCCATTTTAACTGCATCAATCAGTCCGTACAACTACAGGACTCTGGTTGATGCTTGCCTTAAAATAGTGTTCTAGCATGAAATTGGTGTTACTTTCATAGCAAATGGGCAGAACAAGCCAGAGAAACACAAGAAAAATGGCAAGTCTGGGTATCTCAACTTCCACTCATGACAATCAGGTGACAGAAATAATAATTATAATCCAAAGGAGAGTTCCCAAAAAGCTCTACAAACACTACTGGTAAACATGGTGAATGAAAAGATTGAAAGCCTGCAAAGGACTCAGTGTGAGAGTGATAGGGAGCAAGATGAGGCTAACTAAAGTTTAATGCAGGAACTTCACAAGCATAGTGAGCCTAACCAAAACTTAATACAGGAATCTTGTGAGCGTGAGGAAGCTAATCAAATATTAATACAGGAGTTGCATGAGCAGGCTGAGAATGGTCAAAGAGTAATACAGGAATTGCATGAGCATGAGGAAGCTAATCAAAGAGTAATACAGGAATTGCACGAGCAAGATGAGAATAGACAAAGATCAATAGAGGCATTCATGGAATCCACAAACAGACTGCTGAAGGAATCCGGGGAGGCCACAAAGGGAATGTTGAATGAAGCCCTACAGAAGGAAAGGGAGTTCAATGATACCATATCCAATCAACTAAGGGATTTGAGAATAAACACCGTAAACCAAATTAAGTAAGTAAAGAAGTCCATTCAAGATCTAAAACAAAGCTCCCACAAAGAATTTGAAGCCAACAAAGCCAATCAATTAGAAGGAAAGGAAATAAAAAACAAAGTAGAAAGTCTTGATTGTAGGTTAGACCATGCAGAAGATCTGGGATTGAGGACAGCCTAGATATTATAGAGAAAGACAAGATAAATCCAAGAAATATGATAGAGCTATTCAACATTTGGAAGATACCATCAGAAGGCCTAATCTGAGGATAATGGGTGTAGAGGAGCACCTAGAGACAGAAATTAATGATCTAAAAAAATTCATTAAACAGGATCCTGGCAGAGAACTTCCCAAACATGCAAAAAGATAGGCCTATTCAGATACAAGAATAGACCAGATCTGAACAGGACATCTCACCATCACATTATAATTCACACAGGATCAATTCAGACCAAAGAGAAGAACCTTAAAGCTGTCAAGGAGAAAAGATAAATCACTTATAAAGGAAAACCAATTAGAATAACCTCAGATTTCTCAGCAGAGAAAATTAAAGCAAGAAGAGCCTGGAATAATGTATGCCACACCCTAAAGACAAACAACTATCAACTGTACCCAGCTAAACTCGCCTTCATAATGGAAGGTCAAATAAAACCTTCCATAGCAAAGAAAAACTGAAACAATATATCTCCACCAAACCACCCTACAAAAGATACTTAAAGATGTCCTACACATAGAAAACCAAGAGCACAGTAAAGGCCAAGAAACTGCACCCAAACTGAAAATCCAAGAACCATAGGAAGAACCCAGTTGTTGCAGCCTCCAAGAAGGTGGATAACATGGCAGGAACTACCAAACACCTCTCAGTCCTAACTCTCAACATTAATGGACTTAACTCTCCAATTAAGTAACAAAGACTGTCTAGTTGGATTAAAAAGCAAGATCCTTCTATCTGCTGCCTTCAAGAGTCACACCTTATCCACAAAAACAAACATAGTCTGAAAGTGAAGGGCTGGAATAAAAATCTACCAAGCAAATGGCCCCCATAAACAGGCAGGAGTTGCAATCCTAATAGCAGATAAAATAGATTTCAAATTAAAATCAGTGAGAAGAGATAAAGAAGATCACTGCATACTAATTAAGGGATCTCTACTTCAGGAGGATATTACATTCTAATCTATTCACTAAACAATGGAGCACCCAAATTTATCCAAGAAACACTACTTTCTCTCAAATTTCACATAGATCAAAGACATTAATTCTTGGGGAGTTTAACACACCACTATCCCCATTAGATAGATTAACTCAGCAAAAACTCAACAGAGAAACTGCAGATCTAAACAACTACATAGATCAACTGGATTTAACAGACATCTACTGAATATTTCACCCAGCAGCCTCAGAATACACGTTCTTCTCAGCAACACATGGAATATTTTCCAAAATAGACCATATTTTAGGTCACAAAGCAAACTTGTCCAAATTCAGAAACATTGAAATTATGCCCTGCACTGTCTAGGGGAATAAAATTAGAACTCAACACCAAAAGTCACCAAAGAAAGTCCTGTAACACATGGAGGCTGAACAATACACTGTTGAACCACCAGTGGGTTATGGAAGAGATTAGAAATGTTCATGATATTCAACAAAAAAATGAACACACAAATTACCAGCTCCTCTGGACATAGCAAAAGCAGTACTCAGAGGCAAGTTTATAGCTCTGCATTCCTACATCAATAACTTGGAGAGATCTGAAACCAACAACTTAATGAGACATTGGAACCTCCTTGAAAAAGAGCAGCAAGCTAAACCCCAATCCAGTAGATGGAAACAAATAATTAAAATTTAAATCAGAATTGAATGAAGCAGAATCCAAAAAACCATAGAATTAGCAAAACAAAGAGTTGGTTCTTTGAAAAAAATAACAAAATTGACAGACCCTTAGCAAATCTTATCAGAAAAAGAAGAGAACACATCCAAATAAACAAACTTAGAGATAAGAATGGAAACATCACTACAGAAACAACCAAGATTCAGAGCAGTATAAGGGAATCCTTCTCAAACCTTTATGATAATAAGTTTGAGAATTTGGAAGAATCAAACAGGATTCATTTCAGGGATGCAAAGCTGGGTCAATATATGCAAATTAATTAATATAATTCATCACATCAACAAGAGCAAGGATAAGAACCACATGATTATCTCAGTAGATGCAGAAAAAGCATTTGACAAGATCCAACACCCTTTTTATGGTGAAGGCTCTGGAAAAATTAGGAATCCATGGAACAGTCCTCAATATAATAAAGGGTGTTTATGACAAACCTACAGCCAGAATACTTAATGGTGAAAAGTTAAAACCATTTCCTCTAAACTCATGAATGAGACAAGGATATCCACTGTCTTCACTTCTCTTCAATTTAGTATTAGAATGCATAGCTACAGCAATAAGACAAGATGCAAACATAAAGAGGATCCAAATAGGGAGAGATGAAGTAAAACTCTCCCTCTTTGCAGATGACATGAAGTTGTATTTAAAGAATCCAACAGACTCCACTCCCAAATTACTTGAGCTGATTCAAAACTTTGGCAAAGTAGCAGGGTATAAAATTAACTCTTAAAACCAATGGCTTTTCTGTATGCCAACAATGAGAAGAATGTGGCTGAAATCAGGAAAGCAACTCTTTTTGTAATAGCCTCACAAAAAATAAAATACCTAGGAGTTAACTTAACTAAAAAAATGAAGGACCTCTACAATAACTTTAAAAACCTGAAAAAGGAAATCAAAGCAGAACTTAGAAAGTGGCAAAAACCTCCCCTGCTCCTAGATTGGAAGGATCAACATCATGAAAATGGCAGTACTTACTAAGGCTATCTACAAATTCAATGTGATACCTATCAATATTCCAACCTCATTCTTCAAGGAAATAGAAGAGGCAATCCAAAAAATTCATGTGGAACAATAAAAGATCCTGAATAGAAAAAAAAACGATCCTTAACATAAAAAATAGTGCTGGACGAATATCAATACCAAATTTCAAACTATACTACAAAGACATAGTAATCAAAATAACTTGGTTCTGGCACAAGAATAGACTGAAGACCAATGGAATAGAACTGAAAATCTAGAAATGAACCCACAGACCTATAGCCACCTAATCTTCAATAAGGGAGATAAAAAAATAGAATGGAAGAAAGACAGCCTCTTCAGTAAATGATGCTGGCAAACTTGGTTAATCATCTGTCGAAAACTAAAATTAGATCCTTATATATCACCCTGCACCAGAATCAACTCCAAAAGGATCAAAGACCTCAGAGTCAAAGCAGACACCCTAAAAACATTCAAGAAGGAATAAGAGAAACCCTAGGTCTCCTTGGCACAGACCAAAATTTTCTTAATAGAGACCCAGAAGCACAATAAATCAAAGAAAGGTTGGACAAATGGGATTGTATGAAGCTGCAGAGCTTCTGCATGGCAAAAGACATAGCTAGCAAGATCAATAGAAAGCCCACGGATTGGGAGAAGATCTTCACTAGCCACACAATGGACAAGGGTCTCATATCTAAAATATACTTGGAACTCAAAAAATTAAATCCTCCAACAACAAATCCTCAAAGAAACAACTGCCCAATTGCAGCTCTGTTTACATAAGCCAAACTGAAATCAGAAGTGCCCCAAAACTCATAAATGTATATAAAATATGCTATACATGGATATATCCCATGCCATTATATAATCAATATTATTCATCTACAAACAAAATTGAAATTTACCAAAAAAGTGAATGAAATGAGATTGTCATGTTGAGAGAGATAAGCCAAACTCAAAAAACTAAGTATCTCATAATTTATAAGATGCGGATATAATGGGAGATGAATATAAAAGAGAGACTTCTCGAAGGGGAAGTGGGAGGGAGAAAAGAGAGAATATAGGAGGGATGAAGAGGCTTGAAGGACATTATACACACACACTCACACACACAAACACAGCATAGTGAACTCCACCAAGTGCTCTTTGAGAAAGAAGATAGGAAGGAAAAGAGGAATGCCAATATGGTGGAGGAGGTAAATTCATTCATAAAGTACACTGTGAACATGTATGGAAATATAATGAAAACCCCACATATTATAAATGTATGTTGTTGACTCAAAACTAGTGTTTTTAATACTTGAAATAAAAATATAAGAACTCACATAGTTACACTATAAATAGGACTAAACATTTAAAGAAATAATCCTACACAGTCTCTTCCAGAACATGGAAGAGGATGAAATACTTCTGCATTCATTTTACATGACCAGCATTATGGACAATGGCTTAGAATGAAGCTATAAAGATCAGGCTATGAATTTTTTTCCTTTAATCTGAAGATTAATGAGAAGCAACTCTGGGATTACTAAGAGTCCAGCTCTAGACAGAGCTTGGGCTGAAGCAGGAATAATAATGAGCATCTTTTTCGATTGCCCCTTCCATTGAGCAGAAAGATAAGCAAGTTCTAAGTATCTATTCTTCCATGATTCTTTTTACTTGGCCTTTCCTCCCTGATCTGCCTTCATTTTTTTCAAGGATGGGAAAAGGAACAGCCTTTGTCATATATCTCCAGTTATTAAAGAAAAGATTCACGAAGAAGAAAAATTCTGATCCAAATCACTATGCCAACGATGGAAAAATGCAGTTCTCATTTATCTTAACCTTTTGTTTTGTTTTTAGAATTCCCCAGAATTCTAAATCTGAAAGATATGACTTTAAAGAGTCCCATCCCAGTAGAAATTTTATAAGGTATGTTGTGAGTTTGTACACATGCGTATATTGAGAAAGAAAAACAGCCACAGCTTTTACCAACTTACAGAAGGTGTGGCGATTTCCCCACTAGGCTGGGGGTGAGGCAGGGGGAGGTGCACTTAGAATTTATTGCCAATATTTTTCTAAGTGGAAATCATGTCAATGGAAAGTGTTATGTGTTAGTGTATTTTTAAAGAGAGAAAGGATGAGTTAACATGAAAAACTTTAAGTGAAAGCCAGGTGTGGTCCAACCCTAGTCCTTCTTCGTGGTGAAGATAGCATACTGTACGTTGTCATAATCTTCACCTTAAATCATTGCAAGATTATGAACTCACACTTACATGAATGATTCTATCATATCTCTATCTTTAGGGTGAATTTGAGTTTTAATTACAAAGACCAGGAAAGCAGTGAACTTATTATATAAGGTACATTTCTGCATTGCCTTCTCCTTGAAAATAATATTCTACCTGCTTCCATAGGAAGGGGAAGAGCAACACTTCAGGACTTCTTTGATTCTCCAACATTCTCCAGACTTGGTTGATTGGCTCAATAAGATAACTTTCTATGCCCTCTACACGCATCCTGGCTTGCCTTGGTTCTCATCCTGGGTGGATGTGGGTGTCTTATCTTTAGCTTCAGGACTGGATGCTCAAATTCTTCCCACTCTCTACCTTCCCTTCCCTCTTCCTTTTCCGCCCTCCTCCTCCTTTCCGTTCTACTCTTCTTTATCCTTAGCTAGCTCCCTTTCTTCCAGTTAGCTCTGCCCAGGAGAGCAGCCCCTTTCCCCCCACTCTCCTTTTCGTGAGAGACAACGCGTAGCATATATAATCTCTCTCCCCATCAGTCGGGCTGCTGAGCGCTAAGCGCTCTGCTGCTCCGCATCAGGTGCAGTTTGGTTTGGTTCTCCTAACAGACTCTCTTCTGCCTGAACCGCGTGGTGGTCTCCTTCTGGCAACCCTTCCACCGCCCTCCTTTCTTCTTGGCTGCCTTCCCTCCTCCTCCTCCCCCCTCTCGCTCCCCCTCCCTCTCCCTCCTCCTTTCCCCTCCTCCTCCTCCCCCTCCTCTTTCCTCTCATCCTCCCCTCCTCCTCTCCCTCCTCCTTCTCCCTCCTCCCTCTCCCTCCTCCCCCTCCTTCCTCTCCCTCCTCCTGTCCCTCTTCCCTCTCCCTCCTCCTGTCCCTCCTCCCCCAACCCCGCCTCCCTCTCTCCTCCTT
>NW_012267373.1:1956037-1970534 GCF_000151885.1 Dipodomys ordii | reverse complement strand
TCCTCCCAGCTCCTCTCGCTCAGACACACAGATGGGAAAATGCATCCTCTCTCCACGAATGCATGAGTCACTCAAAGTCTAACTTGGGTCTGGTTGTCACACACACAGACTTTCTCCAGCACCGGCTCTCGGTTCTCCCTTCTCAGTTGGGGCTCCCGGAACAAGACCCGGAGTTCTCAGGTTTCTAAACAAGAGTCCAGGCCGGATTGGCTGGTGTCGAAAGAGGAGCAGAGGCTCCACCAATGACAGTGCTGCGCTTTCCGTCTTTCTGGTCTCCTCCCCCGGAGTCCTGGCGGCGGGCCCGCCCGGTGCTCCCGGAGGAACCCCCCCGGGGTTGCTAGGGAGACGGGACGCTGCTGCGCCGTCCCGCGCCGCGAGCCCGAACCCGCCGGGTGCCCCGCGGAGCGGCCGCGCGGCGCTGCCTGCGTCCGTCACCGCACCGCCTGCGCATCCAGAACGCTTTACTGGGGAGGGGGCGCGCTCTTGATTGCTTCCATGGAAAGTTCAATCTCCTTCCATCAAGAAAAAGAAAGGCAAGAACTCGGCGGGGCGGAGCCGCCCGGGGAAGAAGGAGCCCTGGCAGCTTCTCCTCACGAGCCCGAACCCCCGTCCCCCGCGCCCTGGGAGGCCGAGCGGAGCCCAGCAGACCCCGAGCCCCGGCCTCTGGGAGACGTCCCAGGACCCCGGGGGCCAGCTCCCGCGGCCCCTCCTCGGGGGCCCTCCGCCCCGACGCCGGGCAGCCCCGACCCGGACCTGGCGGCCCCCTGGCGGCCAGGCAGAACCAGCAGCGCGGGCCCGGGCCTCGATCCGCGCCGCCGGCCGTCCGAGGAGAGGGAGCCCGCACCCCATCACGCGAGTCCCTCAGAGGAAGCGTCCTTCCCCTGGGCTCCACAATCCGGAGCTGGCCTGCGTGGGCCGTGGGGTGCCAGCCACGACGACTCCCCGCGGGAAGAGCGCGGGGTGATCATTTCTCCGGAGGAAGACTCAGACGGCCACTGGGACCCGGCTCTGCCCGAGCCCCGGGCCAGCGAGGAGGCCCCCAGCATGCTGGACATCGCCATCCAGAATGCCAAGTCCTTCCTACAGAACACCAGCAGCAAGACAGGCTTAAACCTGTAAGATTGGCGGGGGGCGTGGCACAGTGATAAGGGGTTTGTGGTTGTGGTGGGTGGAAAACCATTTGTTAATAAAAGCAGGGCAGTGGTATAGCTGCATCACAGAACCGCACACAGCCCACTAGTGGGGACTCTTTAAGGTTCCTTGAGGACCCCAGGCACATAGAAATAAAAGCAAGAATTTATGGAGTCTTGGTGCTTGAAATAGTACATCACCTCTCAGCATCCGTCCAGGATGCTTGCAAATACAATGAGCAGCACTTACGTCTGCAATCTTAAGCGATGGAGGGAGGGAACGAAAGGGAAAGAGGGAACAGCTGACACTAAGCAAAAGGAAAGAAATGTACATATCACCCGATGTGGAAGAAATCATTGTATTGTCAAAGCTCATAGAATTCACAAACGTGGTAGACCATGATAATGACAATTTGCCTCATGAAGGTTAAAATGTGTTGTGACTTTAAGTATCACTATCTCACAATATTGTGAAATTTATGTAATCAGTTAATCTCAATACAAAATTATAAAAAATTAAAAATCAAGAAAATGTGATTTACTATTCTCTAGTGGATTCTATTTGAATTTGCAAGATAAACTTTAAGTCATAATTCCTTGGATCAAATGAAGAGCTTGATCTTCAAACTACTAAACTTTAAAAAGAGCTCATTGTAAATATTCGTGAGTTCATAAAAATTTTAAATGGGATTGGAAAGCTAAAGTGAAAAATCTCTTTTACTCAATTATTTTATGACTGGTGTTTCTTTATATTTACATTTAATTTTATTTTCAAATTCTTTTTCCATGGTAATAAATATGTTCCATGACATGCCTTCGTCATTGTCCTCCTCCTCTTCATCTTTGTCTTCTTCGTCTTCTTCTTTCACTCTTTCACTTTCTCTCTTCCTCTGTGTGTGTGTGTGTGTGTGTGTGTGTGTGTGTGCGTGCGTGGGTGCCTGTGTGTGCCTGTCCCCCTGGGAATCCCCAGGGCCTGGATGCTGTCCCTGAGTCTTGTTGCTCAAAGCTAGCACTCTACCACTTGAGCCACAGCTCCACTTCCACTTTTTTTGTGTGTTGATTAAGTGGAGATAACAGTCCAAGGTGGCTTTGAATCACAATCCTCAGATCTCTGCCTCCTGAGTGGAGGCATTTCCTAAGGAAACTTGTTGAATAGATTCTTTCTGGTATGCTAGAAGTCACCTACACTGATAATCTCTGAATACTTAGAGTTGTTAAAGTTGCCAAAAACCTCCAATAACGTGGTCTGCATGAGATGCTCTTGATGTGTACATTATTTCAATGTTCTTGCTGTGAGCATTGTCTGAAAGTTTCTCTGTTGAACAGATATGATCATCTTGCTAACATGCTTACCAAGATATTAGATGAGCGTCCTGAAAATGCTGTTGATATCATTGAAAAAATCAGTCAAGATGTAAAATTGGCACATTTTAGTAAAAAATTCGATACCCTGCAAAATGAGAATGAGCTGCTTCCAGCATACGAAATTGCAGAGAGACAGAGGGCTCTTTTTCTCCAGGGACATTTGGAAGGAGCTGATCAGGAACTGGAAGATGAAATGGTAAGTCATGACTACAAATTATAAATGAATATCAATGTCTATTATAAGTCTGGCGATTTGGGATTGTGGAATTTTTTTTAACATTTTTCTTAACATTTTTATAGTATTTGGATATTTTTTTCTTAAATGTATTTTAGGCTTTCTCTCATCAACATTGTTTAGGGGTGTCTCATTTTGTGTTTGCAGAGTTTTTATTTATTTTACAGGCCTCTGTCTTGTCATATGCTTGTAGGATAAGCTTTTGTTTTAATATTGTCCAGCTTGCCCGGTACAAGTTTGTGTGGAGAGCTGTTGCTTCTTAGTAAATATCTCTTGAATAGTGAATGAAGTTTTCATAAAATTATGTCTTAACTAATGACATTAGTTACTGAGGAATTGAATGCTAGGCAAGCACTCTACCACTAAGCCACATTCCCAGCTCAGTTACGAATATTCCTATAAACAAATCTGTTAAAATTAAATTTGTTCAATTCTTTCTAGAGACACATAAAACAGGTTAATTATCATATCAATGACTCAAAGACACTATTAATATAAAAAGCAACATCCACAAGTCACAGGCCCATGTCTGTAACTCTAGCTACTCAGGAGTCCCAATGACATATTATATTTATGATAGTGATCATATTACTATATAAATTTTTAGTAAGCGCGGAGTCCTGATGGCTCACAACTATAATTCTAGCTACTCAGTAGGCGGTAACATAAAGGATCTAAGTTCAAAGCCCCAGTAGAAAATTCTAAGAGAACCCATCTTCAATTAACTAGCAAAGACTGGGTTGTAGGCATGGCTCAAATTGTAAAGGACCAGCCATGAGCAGTGAAGCTGAATGAGCCCTCAGTTAAAGCCCAGTACACAAAAAATAAAGCTTATAGTAAGCTGAGCAGTGCATAGCATAGTGACATCAAACCCATTGTAAGGTCATAACACAACATATTATGTGTCTATGGTGATGCTGCTGTAAAGAAACCTACCTCAATGTACTCATATGGAAGTCAAGCATGTACAGTTGTGTACAGTAGGTACATTTGGAATTTGTAAGTGTATTCTTTTTTTGTTCTGTTTTGTTTTGGTTGGCAGTGGGGCTTGAATTCAGGGCCTGGGCACTGTCCCAGAGCTCTTTTGCTCAAAGCTAGTGCCACTTCTGGGTTTCTGGTGGTTAACTTTCCTACTCAGGCTGGCTTTGAACCATAATCCTCAGATCTCAGCCTCCGGAGTAGCTAGGATTACAGGCATGAGCCACTGGTGCCTGGCTTTCTATGTTATTTTCATAATACAATTGCCAAAGGATGTGTTTCTCAGAATGTATCCCTGTCATAAAGGGATGCATGACTATAATTTAAAATGAAGGTTTAAGTCAATCTTGTATTTCCATAGAACACTGGAAACTACTTCTCATGGCATTTTCATTCTCTTTGTAAGCAAGTTCCTTATATCTTGAGGATTGTGGCAATATCTGCATAGTAATATTATGGGTACAGTATTTATTAATAGAAGAAGAGAGGAATAAAATACTTGTTTTGATCTCAAGAAATAAATGGTGAAAACATTTTGAAAAAGAATTGGCTATCATGGGCTAAACATCTTTATCAGAGAGTACAATCAAGAATAGCACAGGAATTTTAGCTTTAACCATTTCCAAAGAGTTGCCCAAATTATGCTTCTTAAATGGCTATATCCTTACAACTTATACATATCGTCTGAACATCTATGCTTTGATCACCAGGTTATCTAAAATCTGTCTGTGACTAGGAAAATTCAGGGGATAGATGGGCTAGGGAGAGATGGGGTAGAATGATGAAAGAGGTGATCTTGACCAAGATGCACTGTACTTAGAAACTGAAGATTGAATGGTAACCCATTTGTACAAGTTCTTAAAGATCATTTTAAAATAACCATAAATAAAATGATTATGTAGATGAAAATTTTGATGATTAGAGAGACATATGTGCAACAAGGGATCCTCTGAGAGAAGAGAGGGAAGGAACAGCTGCCTGACATAGCCACACCCCTAGGGCTCAACAGCCCATGGGAAGGAACTTTGCTCACAAAGTAGGGCCCAGAGTGCGCAGACAAGAGGAACAGGGTATAGATGTCAAAGAGATGACGCTAAATTGCTTTAACAAGGTGGCAGGTGGTTGTGTGCCATATATACAAAGATAATGGGTGTGAGAGAATGCAACACGTGGGCTTCAGGCACACAGGCAGACATTCCCAAGAAGACATGAGTCAGCCTCCAGTGGAAGACTAGAATAGAAATCTCACAGTGAAACCTCCTCGTAAAGGAAAAAGATCAGATCATTAGTATCAATTGCAAATGCTCTCCATTTCTCCATCCGATGGGCCAATACTTTGTCTTGAAAGTTGTCTGAAGTTTTTTCCTCACTTCCAATATACTCACAAATGCTTTAAAACTTCTATTTTGGGGGGGGGGTCCGGTCGTGGGGCCTAAACTCTGGGCCTGGGCGCTGTCCCTCAGCTCTTCAGCTCAAGGCTAGCACTCTAACACTTGAGCCACAGCACCACTTCCGGCTTTTTTTCTTTTTGCTTATGTGGTACTGAGGAATGGAACCCAGGGCCTCAAGCATGCAAGGCTAACACTCTACCCCTGAGCCACCTTCCCAGCCCTCTATTTATTTTCTTGTAGGGAGTTATTTTTCTCTTCATTATTATTTATTTTCATAGAATTGTACAAAGGTCTCATTATTTTAAATGCCAAATGGTTTATTGTAAGTAGGAGCAATTGACTATATTATACCATTTTATATAGATTATGCCTACACACTGTTATATGTTCTTTATAATTTGTTACCTTATCTATGTTAATTATCATATTGATATTTATTTGCCATATATGCCCTTGTAGTTAGTAAATATTTTAATACTATGACAATATAAACATACATACAGACTCAAACGTACATGCATACATATTACATATATGTGTGTTATATACATATGTATACACATATACATATATACACATACTACATACATGTTCTATGCCTTAGGATAGAAAGAGAATTGCAATTTTTTTGCCAGTCCTGCGGATTGAACTCAGGGTCTGAGCACTGTCCCTGAGCTTCTTTTGCTCAAGGCTAACACTCTACCACTTGAGCCACAGTGCCACTTCCAGCTTTTTCTGTGTATGTGGTACTGAGGAATTGAATGCTAGGCAAGCACTCTACCACTAAGCCACATTCCCAGCTCAGTCACGAATATTCCTGTAAACAAATCTGTTAAAATTAAATTTGTTCAATTCTTTCTAGAGACACATAAAACAGGTTAATTATTGGATCAACGACTCAAAGACATTATTAGTTAAAAAGCAACATTCACAAGTCACAGGCCCATGCCTGTAACTCTAGCTACTCAGGAGTCCCAATTAAAAAAAAAAAACAGGCATTTTCCTTAAGAATAGAATATTAACCAAATCTTGTTTTTCTAGGTAGAAAACTCTCTTCCAAATGTAATGGAGTCAGCATATTATTTTGAACAAGCTGGAGTTGGTTTGGGAACAGATGAAACTTATCGCATATTTCTGGCCCTCAAACAACTTACTGACACTCACCCAATCCAAAGATGCCGATTATGGGGCAAGATCCTGGGCCTGGAAATGAACTATATTATAGCTGAAGTGGAATTTCGTGAGGGGGAAGAGGAAGAGGAGGTGGAAGAGGAAGATGTTGCTAACGAGAAGGACAATGGAGAAAGTGAAGCTGAGGATGAGGAAGATGAACTACCAAAGTCCCTTTACAAGGCCCCACAAGCTATACCTAAAGAAGAAAGTCGAACAGGTGCCAACAAATATATCTATTTTGTTTGCAATGAACCAGGAAGACCATGGGTGAAGTTACCATTAGTTACACCTGCACAAATTGTTACTGCAAGAAAAATCAAGAAATATTTCACTGGGCGATTAGATGCTCCCGTCATAAGCTACCCACCTTTCCCAGGAAATGAGAGCAATTATTTGCGAGCACAAATTGCCCGGATTTCAGCAGGAACCCACATCAGTCCTCTAGGATTCTATCAGTTTGGTGAAGAGGAAGGAGAGGAGGAGGAAGAAGTAGAAGGTGGACGAGATAGCTTTGAGGAAAACCCTGAATTTGAAGGCATCCAAGTAGTTGATCTAGTGGAATCTCTATCCAATTGGGTTCATCATGTACAATATATTCTCCCTCAGGTAGGAGACTATTTGCCAGGTAATGTATAGATTTAGACTTAAGTGTGTTATGCAATTACTCCATTTTTTTGTACAGTAAATATGATAGATGAAATAACTATTTTTCAAATTATACAGATACATTTATTATGGAAACTACGTTATTCTATTTCTACAACACATGGAACAATTCTTTTAGATGGATACTTATGTCAGACACTAAATATTGTGACAAAAACAAAAATAAGCGAACAGTGCTAAATAGCAATTATATAGTATTGCACTAGATGTTGTTAGTAGCACTACGTGTACATTATATTATGTATAAAACTATAGAGAGACATATAATTTACTCCTCACAACAACCCCATGAAAGATTCACTGTTACTACATTTATATTGCAGATGAGGAAAACTGAAGCAGTGCTTAGGGAACATGACAAAAACAATATAGCTAATAAGTAACAGAATCAGATGTGAGGCTGTACAAAATGGACATATGCATTCTCTAAACCACTCTGTGGTACTTTCCATGTGCAGGTAGAAAATCTTCATGACACTTTGATCTAGATAAGAGATGCTTTCAAGTATCTCTAGATAACATTTAGTTCATTGAGAAAATTTAACTCACTCCTATTTTTAAATTTTATTGTCAAGGTGATGTACAGAGGGGTTAGTTACGTAACTGTATAGTTACATAAGTAATGGTGATTATATTGCTTGTCTAACTTGTTACCCTGTCCCTCATTTTTCTCCATTTCCCTCTCCCAACTCAATCCCATTATCACACTTAACATTTTTGTTATTAATATTCATAATTTCCTAATTATCTTGCACACACAAATTATTATAAGCCAGTTTGTTACATTTGTTTTACAAGACTTTACCTTCAACTTTTGTAACTTCAAAATTACTGGCAAATGCTTCAAATAAATATTTTTTTGCTACAAATAAACCTTGATGGAAAACAGACCTTTGTAAGTGTGATAATTGCTTCAGTCTAAATGAATATTATGACGTGTGTGTGCACGCATGCATGTGTGCACTTTGTGTCAGTACTAGGGCTTGAATCTGGGGCTTCCAGCTCTCACTTATTTTTTTTTTAACAAGTCTGGTGCTCTACCACTTAAACCATACTTCTACTTCCAGCTTTTTGTTGGTTAGTTGGAGATAAGAGTTTCACAGACTTTTCTGCGGAGGCTGGATCTAAGCCTCTTGGGTAGTTAGGATTATAAGTTATCAGCCATCAGTTTGGTTTATTCTGAGACTTTTTTTTTTTTTTGCTGGTTGTGGTGCTGAACTCTGGGCCTGGGCACTGTCCCTCAGCTCTTCAGCTCAAGGTTAGGGTTCTACCACTTAAGCCACAGTGCCACTTCTGGCCTTTTCTGCTTATATGGTGCTAAGGAATTGAACCTAGGGCCACATGCATGCAAGGCAAGCACTCTTACCAGTGAGCCAACTTCCCAGTTGTATTCTGAGATTGTAAGTTTTGTGGCATTCATCTCTAGGGACGCTGTAATTGGTTCAACCCCACACAAAAAAACGAGGAAGAAGAGGAGGAAATAGAAGAAGAAAAAGAAGAAAAAGGTGAAGAGCCTGACTACATAGAACAGGAAGTGGGGCCTCCTCTTCTGACACCTATCTCTGAAGATTTAGGTAATTTTAAATAACTATTAATGTGGACACACACAAACTGTATGCCATGTGATTAGATAGTGAGTATCTGAGAGTTGGAAACCTCTAAAAGGTAGAGAGGAGTCATGCACTCATCCTCTTTTCCCTTCATGGGTTCTGGAATGGTGGAAGGAAAAAACGCTTCTAGCCATTTCATCATGTTGCATACTGAAGGAATGATGCTGAGAGAAAACTCAAGTAGCCTGTAGTTCTTACTGAGACTGGTAACAGTCATTTAGTCATTTGTGCAATATTCCTGTCTTACATTCTGCAAATCATAAACATGGCATAGCTGTAGAAAGAATGCCCCATTATTTTCTTGTTTTCTAATTAACTCATGTCTACATGTTTTTGTTTCTTCTTCAATTTTGTTTGGCTTATTACCCTTATTCTCTCCCATGGCAATAACCTTTGCTTTAGTTACCAGACAGCATTCCCTCTTAACACATAACCTTATCTATCTTACTGGTAAAAACAAGCATACATCTATTTCAAATTTTCTTGTTTCCAAATCAAGGGACTGCTCTACTGATTTTGTGCTTTTTTTTTTTTTGCTGCTGTAAAACAGCATTTTTTGGCATACATGTCAAAAACTGATATAAACATTTTCATATATGCAATTGAGTTTTTTGAAAGTATTAGATATGGAGCTTTGTGCTTGCTAAGCAAGTGTTAAGCTATTTTAACTTTTTTTCTATACCAAATTTGTGTGTGTGTGTGTGTGTGTGTGTGTGTGTGTGTGTGTGTAAAACCAAGATTTACAAAAAAGTAACTTTGGTAAAATAGTAGATTCTTACCTACTTAAGGGCTAAGCTTTCATGTTTCTTCTTTGGTTCTAGAGATTCAGAACATCCCCCCTTGGACAGCACGGCTATCATCACATTTCATTCCTCAGTATGCTATTGCAGTCCTTCGTTCCAATCTTTGGCCTGGAGCATATGCTTTCTCCAATGGCAAGTAAGTATCTGGCCATTTATAAGGCCAGAGTAAGTGCTGGAAATGGTTACCACTGGAACGTTGAGGCACTAGTATTTTAACTCATCTTTGGCGTATGGGGTGCTAGTGGCATAAGTTTTATTAAAATACCTGTAGGCTGTATGCTGGTGTCTCAACCCTGTAATTGAAGCTGCTCAGGAGGCTGATATCTGAGAAATCATTGTTCAAAGACAGCCTAAGCAGAAAATCAGGAAAAAGTTGAAAGTGGAGGTGAAGCTCAAATTATATATATATATATATATATATATATCAAATTATATATATGTGTGTATGTATATATACATATATACTTATATATATAAATATATGCATGTATAAAGGAGTGGAGATATATCTCTATAGCTAAATCTGTATCTATATCTCTATATCTAAATCTGTATCCATATAGAGCTCCACTTTCCTGAAGGCTGGTATTCTTCTACTTGACTGGATTTTTTTTTTTTTTTTTGTCAGTCGTGGGGCTTGAACTCTGGGCCTGGGCGCTGTCCCTCAGCTCTTCAGCTCAAGGCGAGCGCTCTACCACTTGAGCTACAGCACTTCCGGTTTTCTAGTGGTTTATTGGAGATAGGAGTCTCAAGGTCTCTCCTGCCCGGGTTGGCTTTGAACCGTGATCCTCAGATCTCAGCCTCCTGAGTAGCTAGGATTACAGGCGTGAGCCACCAGCGCCCAGCTGGAATTTTTTTTTTTAATTTGCTGGTTAATTTCCATAAGGGTCCTACCAACTTTTCTGCCCAGGCTGGTTTCCAATTGTGATTCAGATCTTAGTCTCCTGAGTAGCTAGGATTACAAGGCAAGAGCTATCAGCATCCAGCAAATTTTCTTTTTTAGCAGTCTAGATGTAGGGTATATTTTGACAGAGTCTGGCCCTGTGGTTTTCTTAACCAGCTTAAGCAGTTTGGATCAAAATAGATTCCTTATGGTAGAATCATTGAGGGCTTTTTTACCTCTGGTATTTTAAATGTATAGCATATTGCTTCAAAAGAATCTATATTTATTTCTTACTGAATAGAATATTCCAGTGACTTTTGTTTTATACTTAACAGAAAGTTTGAAAATTTCTACATAGGCTGGGGTCATAAGTACAGCGTGGACAACTATACTCCTCCAGTTCTACCACCAGTTTATCAGGAATACCCGAGCAGATCAGAGGTTATAGAAGTGGATGACCCCAGCGTGGAGGAGGAGCAGGCTCTGATGGCTGCAAAAGAAGCATCTGAATTTGTGGCAGAGGAGATTGAAGAATCAGAGGAAGATGAATATGAGGAAGAAGATGAAGACTAACAACTAAATTAGCCCACTCTTAGGTGTCCTTAACATACACATCCAATGTAGGCAAGGGGTGTGTGTGATTATATGCATAGATAAAACTCATGTGCAAAGTGTCATTCCTTGAAAACACCAAACTTGACATTTCATACAATTTTTATAGAAAGATGTCCAAAGACTTTCTAGAGGCTAAATGACATCACTGTTCTCATGACTGCAGTAAGTGGAATGTATACTGTGTCCTCTATATAAATCTCACAATTCAGATTTTAATCCACAAAGCCTTTTGAGACTTCTATAAAGTATGGAGGGGATGTGGAGATTTAAAAAAAAAACCCAACAAAACACATATTGAAAACTCCTTAATTCCAGCATGTATTTTGTTAGCATTGTAAGAATGGAAGTAGAGCATGTAGCTTTCTTGTCCAGAAGTCCAATGCGCTATCCATTGTGCCAGAGCCAGCTACATGTAGCCTTCTTAATCCTGCATAACTGCTTTATCAAGCCTGTGTGTGATATTTGTGTGCAATTGTGGTGTATGTGTATAGACTCTTCCCTGGGTGAACGTTCATAATTCTATAATCACTCAGTCTATAGAGACACTCCATTTTTTTTTTAGCCCTTTTGTTACTTTTCAGCTTCCTTAATCAAAACTAATTTGTGGGGCCAGGTAAAGAGATTTGCAAGTATAATCCGAACTACTCAGGAGATAGAGTTTGGAAGATCTTAGGGCTGGCTCAGGCAGAATTAACAAGACTCTCATCTCAGAGAACAAGCCAGATGTGGTGAGCAACGCTGTACTCCCAGTTTTGAGGGGGAAGAATCATGGTCTGAGGTCAATTCCATGCAAAAATGTGAGACCCTATCTGAAAAACAACTAAGGCCAAAAGGGCTAGAAGCATGGCTCAAATTGTTGAGAGCTCACCAACCAAGGACAAATTTCTAAGTTCACATCCAAGCAACACAAAATATTAATTTGAATTAAGGAAAAATGATAGGCAGAGAAGGGAAGGGGGGATTATCCAGACACCTTAAAGTTCTTTAGCGTTACTTCTTTAAAATATTTTCATTTACTGAGAAGTATTTTTAAGTTCAAGTGTACTAATCAAAAGTAGGCATAGTTCACAGAAGGGAGGAATATGAGAAGGTAAACAGGAAATGAGACTAAAATATAGCCTGTAGTATGATACAATCCACTACAAGAGGCCATAGAATAGCACATGGCAAATTCTGTGGAAAAGGAACAATTAAAAAAAAATTTCAGCCAGGGATTGGTGGCTCATGCCTGTAATCCTAGCTACTCAGGAGGCTGAGATCTGAGGATCACAGTTCAAAGCCAGCCCGGGCAGGAAACTCCCTGAGGCTCTTATCTTGAATAAACCACTCAGAAAATTGGAAGTGGCACTGTGGCTCAAGTGGTAAAGCGCTCACCTTGAGCTGAAGAGCTGAGGGACAGTGCCCAGGCCCAGAGTTCAAGCCCACGACCGACAAAAACAAAACAAACATAAAATGTCAGTCCAATGCTGCTGTTTTACCAAATAAAAATATATCAGATGAATTTTTAATTCCTGCACTTAGACTGGAAGTCTATCACTAGTCTATGGTGAGCATAACACTTTTGTCATGTATTTAGGACACTTAATCTAGACTTGAGCAGGTCAGGAAGCACTAAATTAAGCAAGCATGACCAGGTGTAGTAGTTTTGGGCAGTGCCAATTATTATTTGGACATGAGTTTGTGCTGATAAAAGCGCATGTATTGAAGGCTAGGCCCCAGATGATCAATTCATGTCCAAAGTGAAAAGCAATTAGGTATAAGGGTTGTGATTAACATATTTATCCAGCTAACCATCAATTGATCCAAGGATGGAATCCTAATACGATAGAACTGGGAGGCCATAGAAACGAGGTGAGAGTGATGAATGGGCAGGTCACTGGTTTCATGTCTTAGAAGGGTGCATCATTTTTATTTTGTCAGTTGTGAGCTTGAACTCAGGGCCTGGGAGCTGTCCCGGAGCCTCTCTGTGCTCAAGACTAGTGCTCTACTACTTCCAGCCTTTTCTGTTTATGAAGTACTAAGGAATCGAACCCAGGGCTTCATGTATGCTAGGCAAACACTCTACCACTAAGCCACATTCCCAGCCTCTGGAAAGGTATATCCTGGGTGAGATTATAGGTCAGTTAGAGCAACTGCCTAGCATAAACAAGGTCATGGCTCAATTCCCAGCCCAAGTTGGTATACCTTTTTTACAGCCCCCTTTGTCTCTGCTTCTGGCCATCATGAGGCCAGCAGCTTAGCTCCACTATATCTGCCTCACAGCTGGCCCAGAAACAACAAAGCTGGCAAGAATGTACAGTAACCTCTGAAACCAGAAGCCAAAATACATCTTTCCTCCTTGAAATTGCCTCTATCAGCTATCTGTCACAGTGATGAAAAATCTGATTACCGTAATGGCCAAGCTAGCCAAATGGTATAATGTTAAATGTTTCAAAGTGAGAGGCCAAGGTTTGTATTCTGGATTATTACCAGGTTCTTGGGCAAATTCCTAACCTTTCAGAGCTGCAGCTTCCTTATCGGGCTACTGACAGTACTTTCTGGAAGAATTAAATGGAAGATTAAAGAAATTGATGGAATACAAGTTAGGACCTGATACAAACTTGATATTTGAAACATGGATTAAAAAAAACAAAACCCATAATGCAAACAAGATGTTTTATTGAAATAATTACAAACAAGATGTTTTATTGAAATAATTACTAAGTAATGATATACTATGAGTAAAGGCATTATAGAAACTTAAATAACATGCTTAACATTAAGGGAATTCAGGTATATTACAGAACTCAATGTCTGAATTTGGAAAACAAAGTATAATTAATTCTACCATTATTCTTCAAGGAATCTTCTCTGCTGTAAAGACTTGAGATGCTTGTCTTCTAGCCTTGAAAAGGAATTAAAAAATTATTTGAAAATGAACTCCAAGTAATGGAAACAAGAAATTTTTCTTTGTTGTTTTTGTCTTGTTTGTTCGTTTATCTGTTTGGGAGGGTAATGGGCACAGAAATGGTGAGACAAAGGGTGAACAAATGCAGCCGTGGTACTCATTAGATACTATGTTGAGAATGAACTATACAAATTGTGGGTGGGGACAGGAAGGAAAATATGGGAGAGAGGAAAGGAGTGACATTTTCCAAAAAGAAATGTACTCTTTACCTGACTTATCTAACTGTACCCCTCTATACTCATCTTCATAATAATAAAAAATTTAAAAATTATTTGAAAGCTATATTTAATTGATTGTACTATATCTATGATTAGTCTATTGTGGTTAAATTTTATGACTCCATAACATTTAACTTGAGATATAGCTCTCAAGTGATATAACTATAGGTCTATCGTTGGTAAACAAACATCTTCATAGTTTGAACCCCTAACTTAATATGACCAAACGAGAGATTAGGTAAACAAACAAACAAAAAAACCCCAAGAGTACAATTTGGTATTTAAGTAATTGCATAGAAATCTTATGAATTACAGGCTTACACCTGTAATCCCAGGTACTCAGGAGGCTGAGATTTGACAATTGAAGTTTGAAGCCAGCCCAAGCAGGAAAGTCCATGAGACTTTTTTTTTTTTTTAATCTCCAACTAGCCACAAAAAGCCAGAAGTGGAACAGTGGCTCAAGTGGTAGCTTTGAGCAAAAAA
>NW_012267373.1:1933000-1954627 GCF_000151885.1 Dipodomys ordii | reverse complement strand
GTGCTGTGGCTCAAGTGGTAGAGCACTAGCCTTGAGCTGAAGAGCTGAGGGAAAGCACCCAGGCCCAGAGTTCAAGCCCCACGGCCGGACCCCCCAAAAAAAAATAGGGGCTGGGAAGGTGGCTCAGTGGTAGAGTGCTTGCCTTGCATGCATGAGGCCCTGGCTTTGATTCCTCAGTACCACATAAACAGAAAAAGCTGGAAGTGGTGCTGTGGCTCAAGTGGTAGAGCACTAGTCTGGAGCTGAACAGCTGAGGGACAGCACCCAGGCCCAGATTCAGACCTCACGACAGACCAAAAAAAATAAATAAACAAAAATAAATAAAAAATAATATTTGGCCCACTCAAGCTTCCCATACTGAGATACTTACAATTTTCTCCTCAGGGGAAAGAGCACCCTCTACTGCCACTATTTGATATTGCTTGTGTTTTAAATTTCCCACAAACTTCCGAAGCTGTTTGAGACTGCTAGCCTCTATATCTTGTTTTAATAATTTCTGCATTTCTGGAGAAGGACATCCAGGATCAAATATCAGTAAACATAATGTTCGATTTTTTCTCTCTTCAATTCCAACAACTGTTCGACTATGACCTGTGAAAACATAATATATAATACACACACATATATGCATATATATATATAATATCTATGCTATACACACAAATATTGTATAATTATTCTGGTATAATTACTCTATACAGCATGTGGATATATGGAAGTGCATTTAGAATATAAACATTGTTAGTTTCTGATGTTTATGTATCTGAGATCTCTTAAAACAAATGATTCGTTCTACTTCCTTTCACTTTTTTGCTTACTTTTAGATTTTTAAAGACTCCATTACAAAAAATTCTGCAGCTATTTTACCACATGTCACTTTTCCTTTCCCAATTTCTCATTGAAATAATATCAAAGGAAAGGACTAGATATTTACCTAGCATAAAACAAAAGGTGAACAAAATGAAGTTAAATATACTAGAATAGCAGAATAGAGAACTTCATCTTTATGTTCCATACCCTCAACAGTGATTGTTTCACTTTATTTCTGTCAGTTCAGACCATCCATTCAACAGTATTTGTTAAATATCTGCATTCCAGGCACTATCCCAGTAGTAAGTTATTTATCAGCAAACAAGACAGACAAATGTGCCTGTCTTCATAGAGCTTCTATTCTAATAGAAAGAGACCCTCTATAAACAAGATAAACAAGTAAAGGAAATACCAGTGGTGACAGTCTGGGGTAGAGCTGTGCTTTTATATAAGGAGACGGCTGGTGGGGAGGGCTTCATCTTAGTGACTTCTGGATAAAGACTTGAAGGAAGTAAAGTATGAACCACGAAAGAAGACAAAGGCCCTCTAGAAGCCAGGAATACCATCATTCATTACCCGAAAATGTACTGAAATGACAAAGTAGCTCTGGAAATCAGAGTACGTCACAGTACTCCCAGCTCAGTTCTAATCTCTTAATCTGACTTAAAGCAACAGATGATTTGTTGTCTTATAAATTAATTCCACTAGCTATGAGTTACACTCACCTTGATGTTGTAGATAGATAGGAGGTTTAGATGTACATACGACCTTTGAATCCCCTTCCCTCTCTGAAGAATAATAGTTCAATATCCATTCAAACAAGCGAGGATGTGTACCCAAGGGACCAGTTGGCTTGTGGAAATCAATAATACGGCACCTATAAAGAA
This sequence comes from Dipodomys ordii, assembly GCF_000151885.1. Lineage (NCBI taxonomy): Eukaryota > Metazoa > Chordata > Mammalia > Rodentia > Heteromyidae > Dipodomys > Dipodomys ordii. The sequence continues at coordinate 1,952,930 of NW_012267373.1, read as the reverse complement.
TCGACAAAAATGGATTACTGACAGTGTACTTTGAAAATATTTTCATCAATATAATGATCTAATATACAAAGAAAGAACAAAGAAAAAATTAAAATTTTATTGTCTATTTGGAAAACTGCCATTTTCTTAGAAGATATATTTAAATAACCAAGAGCTTGATGGTTGATTTAATGGTTACATTTTTTTTCTAACATATAAACATCTCCTTGAATAGCTAAAGAGATACTTGCAGTTGAGTCTAGCCCGGGAAAAAAGGGAAAGATCTGATCTGAAAAATAACCTAGAGGTAGAAAAAGGTGGGAGCTTGGGTCAAGTTGTACTTTCCCAACAAGCACGAAAATGAGGTCAAAATCCAGTATCACATAAAAAAACCAAAAGGGTCGTATGGACAATGATTCCGGAACAGACAAGAGTGCGGTGAGAATATGGGGAAGCAAAAGAAAACAAGGAAGTATGCGACCATGAAAAGAATACTTAGTCTGAGAGATGAAAAACTTAAAGGATAGGTTAAAGCCTAAAAAAGAAAAAAAGGATCCTAATGTACTAAAGGAAAGAGAAGTTCCCCAAACATCCTTCCTGCTTATTTTTCCAATATAATACACAGCTGGGCCCACCTTACCACATCCTGGTTAATAGCAACTTTATCAACTTTTCCATTAAAGGCAAACTGGACTTAGTACAGTCAATGATGGATTGTCTGTATGCCAAGTGTATCTATCCCTTGCATAACGGACTGTGTAATGTCTGAAACTGAGAAACTGGGGCAGAAGTATCGAGTGGTTCTAATAGTCAAGGATCAACAATTTGAACGATGACCATGTACACACAAAGGAACCTATGCAGATGACTGCTTAGTTCAAAGAGCAACCCAGCACAAATGTTACACTGTGGCTACAGCTGACTGTGACCTTAAAGGCAGAATCTGAAAAATCCCTAGAGTTCCTATCGTGTACACAGATACAACATCAAGTGGAGGTCCGAGGATTATGCAGCCCCTCAGTTCTAATTCTTACAAGACACAGTTCTACTACCTTCCTTGGACCAACTTTCTTTATTGCCAGTTCATACCAGTTCAATAATCAGCATGATCATTATTCTCTTCACTCACTGGCTCTATTATGAGCTGAATATAGTTAAATACACTCACTTTTTAATTTGTTTTTCTTAAAGAAGAAAAAAGAAAAAGGTAAATAATGGTTGCCTCTGAAAAACAGGACTTGGCAGTAGAGAAAGCATGAGATAGAAAATAAGTTGCTGGGTTTTACTCCTTTTAATGCTATCTAATTTCATCCTTAAATTGTTCCTTTGTTTAAAAAAAAAAAGTTTACAAAAACAAAAGAAGTTCCCTGCTATGGCAGCAACATTAACGAGGCTTTCTAGGTACATACTTCACCCTCAGGGAGGTCAGAAGTGTGTATATTTCACATGCTCCGATCCAAGCCTTTGTTCCCTGTAACCTGTTATTGAGTTGAGAGGCTCCTTGAGGATCAAAACCTTCCTTCCACGCATCTTCAATCATTGCCTGAATTTTTGGAATGCAAGGAATAGACATACCTAAAATTATATAAAAACAAGTTATAAGGCTGTTTCAAGTCACTTAATGATTTTGTTTGCTAGTATATCCTATATTAGAGGATCCTATACTAGTTTTTCAGTCATTTCTGTTATCTTCCAGTATGTCTTGCCTTCCAACCAGAATTCTAGTTTTTTTTATATAAATTTTCACTACAATGCTTCTTTGTTAAAGCTATTCATTATTCAGGCTATGCATTAATTCACTCCTTATCACAGATATTATCGTTTGTTCAGTTCCGAGTACCATATTTCGCATACCTTTCAAGCAATCATCAAAAGTATCATCTTGTAATAATGATGAAAGTAGCATCTGGAAGTTTCTATAACCACATCCCCAACCTTTGTCACCTAAAGATGAATGAAAATGATCCACCACTGCAGAAAGCCACACATGCCTCACATCTGTGGCAATGTTCTGATAGTATCTATGAAGAGCTTCAATAATCCCTAAAATAGAAAAGAAATTAAGAGGATTTAGAAAGAGCTATATTATATATTTCTAACATCAACCTCCAGCTCTACAGCTAAATCCTATCACTCCATCCATTTTTTTAATCTTCTTTCTGATATAACCCTCAAGTTTATGTTCTTGTTATAATCCAAGTTTCCTATTGCTGATGTGTTATTGGGTACACTGAAATAAAATTAAATTACCTCAGTATCTGTAGGACGTGGCAAAGGGAAGTACAACTGCTAAATGCATGCCCTCATTTCTGATTTGCTATACATGGTACCACTCAGAAATCACTCAATTCTGATCAATTTGCTTCCAAACAAAAGACAAGAGTGGACATGTAGCTCATAAGCAGTGTCCTGAGCTAGCATGCACAAGGTCCTTAGCTGTTATTCCCCAGTATTGCAAACCTCATGGGACTGTATCAATCTATGGTATATGAAATTATACAGCAAGCTAGCCTCAACCTTAACTTTATTTTAGATCACTATTCTTGCCATAATCTTGACTCTGGTCTAACTGAACAATCAAATTTTGCCCATGGTATTTTAATTCAGTTCTAGTCTTTCACTTTGTACATATCTTGTACTAAAACAAACACTGAACACAAAAAGACAACTGTGACAATACTTGAAATCTCATGAACCCAGACTGCAAGTGTTATAACATGGATAAATAAATGTTATTAAGACAATATTCATCCCAAGAGTCTGGAGATGATGTCTGTAATCCTAGTTTTTCAGGTGGCTGAAATCTGCAGGATCACTGTTTGAAGCCAGCCTGGGCAGAAGAGTTTGTGAAACTCTCTCTAAAATAAGCAAGAAGGTAGGCCACGGGAAGGTGGCTCAGTGGTAGAGTGCTTGCCTCACATGCATGAGGCCCTGAGTTCGATTCCTCAGCATCACATAAGCAGAAAAAAGCCAGAAGTAGCACTGTGGCTCAAATGGTACAGTGCTAGCCTTGAGATGAAGAGCTGAAGGACAGCGCCCAGACCCAGAGTTCAGGTCCCATGACAAACAAACAAACAAACAATTACAAAAAAAAAAAAAAGGTAGGCCAGAGGCATCATAACCACACTGCTAGCCAGTAGCCAGCCAGCTATCAAGCAAGTGAGCGAGTATGCACAAGGCCTTCAATTCCTAGTGCAGGTGGGAAAAAAATGATATACCTGATTTTGTCCCTTTCCTCCAATTAGAACAATCACCTTATAGTTAGAATCCTACACATAAGATCCTTAAAGGATCAAATACTCTTGCCTTCAGAGGTCCTTTTTCTGAACAATCACTGCATTTATTCTTTGTGACTCCTAGTACTTCCAGATTACATTCTGACATATTAGAATATTCTAGCTCCTTGTGTATATTTTATTTACTCCGTAGATTCTGTGAAGGCCTATCGGTAGTCTTATGTAGGCCATTCTTTCTCATAATGTGGTGTACCAAAAAGGAAAATCACTATTTTAAACTTGGATGAAGGGGATAAGAAAAGTGGTTTTTTTTTTTTTTTTTGTTTTGGTCTTTAAGAAGGTAGATAAAAGGTGAATAAATTAGTCAAAAGGAACCTATAGTAGTTGTCATGCTTAGTATATAAAGAACAGAAATACAGATCATTTTAACCATTTCCAAAAAACTGAGAAAAATAGACTTGCACTTAAAGAAAAAGAAAATTAAAATGTTTACAACTGAGTTCTAAATGTTGTGAGTAAAGAGCAGGACAAATGTAAACTTTGGTATACATAGGTATCCTTATTACATACAATTAGGAGTACTTTGCTATTGGGTAACTGCCTCAGTAATCACATCATGTAACTGATTTAAGGGAAAATTTTCCCATAATCAAGTATTTTATTTTCCAAATTAATTTACTTTTGTTTGTTATTAAAATACAAACAAAATTGCAAGTATATATCATAAATGGACACCAAGAGATAGTTGTTTCAATCAACTTATAGAATAATAAAAATCTTTGCCACCAAATCAATCACTTCTAAATTTCAATGAAGTTTATAAAAAAGATGGGGAATAATGCCATTTATTCTTATATATTTTTATTTTAAGCTATATGCACTAATGTACTATAGAACACTAATATAAGTAGACATTTTTATGTTTTTTTCCCCTGTACCCTAATGGTTCATATTTCAATCAGCTGGAATGTCTTGTGACACATTATACTTTTTTAACATGGAAACCCATGAAGTTAAAAAAAAGTTTTCAGAACAGATTCCTGGATATAAAAATATATAATATGTGATATTACAAATAAATAGAGATAACAAAGGCTCAATAATTGGTATTGAAATAAATGAACCCTTAGAAATGTTTTTACAGCCGGGCGCTGGTGGCTCACGCCTATAATCCTAGCTACTCAGGAGGCTGAGATCTGAGGATCACGGTTCAAAGCCAGCCTGGGCAGGAGAGACTGTGAGACTCCTATCTCCAATAAACCACTAGAAAACCGGAAGTGGTGCTGTGGCTCAAGTGGTAGAGCGCTCGCCTTGAGCTGAAGAACTGAAGGACAGTGCCCAGGCCCAGAGTTCAAGCCCCACGACCGACAAAAAAAAAAAAAAGAAATGTTTTTACAAGTGAAAAAAAAAAAAGATTCCTATCTTCCCACCTACCCCTCCTACAATTCCTAGTGAAATTAAAAATCAAAATATGTCAGAGGCTAGTGGTTCATGTCTGTAATTCTAGTTATTCAGAAAGCTGAGATCCATAGGATTACAGTTCCAGGCCAAACAGAGCAGAAAAGTCTGCCAGAATCCATCTCCAAAATAAGTAGTTCTACCACTTGAGCCACACCTCTAGCAAAAAGACAGGCAATTGTGAGGTTGAGCTCAAACACATGTACCCACCTAAAAGGAGGGGAAAGTAAAACAGAGAAAAAAAATTAACTTCTAATTAACTGCACATTCAACATTTAAAGGCAAATCATAGACTTGTAGTCTTGTATTTACATTTATTTACCTAACAAAGGATTAGTTTCTTGAACAATTAAAGTACTCCCAGAAATAAAAAATAAAGACAAGCTAATATAGAGAGACAGAGTTAGCAAATAGGTAATTTCTTTCAGCTAACTCAGAAACACTCAGAAACATATAGAGTATGTTTCACCTCATGTTCCATTAAATGGCAAAAAAAAAAATCACTCAGTATTCCCGTATTAATTCACACATATAATTATTCACACATTAGTGTGAATGTAGATTGCAATTATTTTGGAAAATAATTACTTGGTTAAGTTGAAGGTGTTCATACCCTTTAACTTAGCATTCAGTTCTGAATGCAGTTATTAAGAGAAACTCCTAATTTTTGTAAATTTAAAAGCAAATAACTAGAAATAACTTAAAAGGTCTATGTCTGTGAAAACAGGTAAGATGGAATTCATTTAGGGAAATATGATATAGCAGAAAAAGTGAAGTATAGAAACAAGAATCAGTATATTTAAACATAGTATTATAGTCCATGTATGAGTAGATTAAATACATGTAGAATATTTTTACAGACATAAATACATATGTGATTAAGACTAAAAAATTTGGTTTGGAACAAAGCAGACTTGATCATAAATCCAGAGAAGTCAATAACTAGCCGTAACACCTTGCCTTGGGAAGTTATTTAACCTATGCCGCAATGACCTCATTCAGAATCTATAACAGTACACAAAAGGATATTTATTTCGAGTTAAATGCTAGAATATATACAAACTTCTTAACATCCAAAACTGTGGGGTAACAGAGTAGCCACTAGCTACGTTATTATTCAGCATTTATAATGTGGCCTGTCTAATTGAAATGTGCTATAAAGTATAAAATACGTAATAATTTTAGAAAAATGCACAACCAATTAAGCAATCTCAATCTTAATATTGATATTAAGTTGAGATCATGGGTTTAAGCTCCTAAAATTTGATTTTTATAAATCTGACATAACTTTTTCAGTAAGATGTTCCCTTTACAGTAGTAGTAGGAAAGGAATATGCATTCAGTAGAAACCATGATCTCTGACCCTTTCCTGAGTTATGGATATGCAGTAAGGCAAGCTCCACAGACTCTAGGGAAAATAACTGGTCAATAACCAGTACACTGGGGGCTGGGAAGGTGGCTCAGTGTTAGAGTGCTTGCCTTGCATGCATGAGGCCCTGGGTTCGATTCCTCAGTACCACATAAGCAAAAAAAGAAAAAAGCCGGAAGAGGCACTGTGGCTCAAGTGGTAGAGCGCTAGCCTTGAGCTGAAGAGCTGGACAGCACCCAGGCCCAGAGTTCAGGCCCCATGACCGGCCCCCCCCCCCAAAAAAAATAACCAGTACACTGCAGAACACTATCTTGCTATGATGTACAGTAGTTTATTTATATTAAATGCACTTTCAATTTAGGATATTTTTTTTGGTGTACAATGGGCTTATCAAAACACAATTCACTTCAAGTTGAGGAGCTTCTTTTACCTTTTTAAATATTTGTTTTCAATGGTTTTAGGAAATTTAAAACTCCTTGAGGCTCACATCATATTTCTATTAGATAGCATTAATCTAGAACATCATAAACACTCAACTTCAAAGATTGATTTCCAGTAACAAATTACACAATATAAATTATCTTATTATAAAAACATGTCTACAGATCCTTCAAAAAATATTTTAAAAAATAAAAAATTAGGGACGGGCACATGTGGCTCACACTTATAATTCTAGCTACTCAAGAGGCTGAGATCTGAGGATGGTGGTTGGAAGAGGATAAAAGTCCCCATGAGACTCTTCTCTCCAATGAATTACTAAAAAAACTGTAAGTGGCGATATGAGCAAAAGAGCTCAGAGACAGCGCCCAGGCCTCCAGTTCAAGCCTCACAACTGACAAAACATAAAATAAAAATTAGAGAGTGGGAAGTGCAGCCTAAGTGGTGGAGTGCTTGCCTAGCAAACTTAGGAGTTCAAAGCCCAGAAATATCAAAACAACAACAACAACAACAAAATCAAAACATACACGCTTAATTGTTTCTATCACTTCAGCGGCATTTGCACTATTAAAATGATGGTAGTGATGTTTCAGTACTTACCAGAAGTTTTTGTTTGCCCATCATCAATACCAAGAGCCAGTGATTCCATCATGCCAGCTTTTACTCTATGAAATTCAGATGGAGGCATTCGTCCCCTATTTACTTCTATTTCCATTTGCCGTAACTGCTGTTGTTTATATCCTCCAGAATTATCTAAACCATATTGTCGCTTTTGGACATAAAAACAAATTACTTAATTTTCATGTCCCTGCACTTCAGTGAGATGTTAACTTATTACAGTTTTAATATTTGGAGATTGATTCTGAAATATTATGGTTTATATGTCATTTTTTAAGTCCCTAACTTAATAATTAACCATTTTTCTATAACTATGATAGCACTTCTTTGTAAAAACCTGCTTGCTTTCCTTACACTAAACCGATCTTTCTTCTAAAGGCAAAAGAATTCTGAATGTTGATGTTTTTAAGAAAACTTGTCAATCTTTGGTTCTGAGGTTAGTTTGCGAAGGCTTACTAAATCGTCATTCAGACTGTTTAGTAAATGAACTTACATTTGTGTACATTGGACTAAGAACTCACATAGCATGCATAAAACCACCTACGGAAAAGCTTCTTGAGATATAAATAATTGCAAAGGTACAAGATAAACCTCTTTAAATATTCAAAACATTTTGTTTGGACAATGTTCAAAAAACATTTTTGCCTTAGCAAAAGCCAATTTTCTTCTCTCTCAATTATGGTAAAAATATTTTGCATATAAATAAATCAACACCGAGTAAGAAATCCTAAATCATATCTTCCAAACCATATTTCAAGGAACTATCCATGTGTAAAGTCAGAAAAAAAAAAAGATCTAAAGGTTAAACAAGCTGGAGGCTGGGTATAGTGCTATATGCCCACATTTCCTGCTACTTAGTAGGCAGAGACAGGAAGATCACAGTCTAAGGCCAGCTGGAGCAAAGTTAGTACAACATTTTATTTGAAAAACAAACTAAAAGCAAATAGGACTGAAAGTGTGGCTCAAGTCTTACGTGGCAATACCTTGAGTAAAGTGTGGCAAAAAATGAAAACAAAAAAGGTCTGGAAGAGATATTTAACACTCAGTATATTAAAGGTTTTGAGAAGTATACCAACTTGTCAAACTTAATTGATTAAAATCTTTTTTGTTTGTACTATCCTATTAACACACTAAAAACTAAGTAGTAGGCTGGGAATGTGGCTTTGTGGTAGAGTGGTAGCCTTAGCATGTATGAAGCCCTGGGTTTGACTCCTCAGTACCACATAAACAAAAAAGGTGGAAGTTGTGCTGTGGCTCAAATGGTAGAGTGCTACCCTTGAGCAAAAAAGAAGTTCAGGGACAGTGTCCAGGCCCTGGGTTCAAGCCCAGGACTGGCAAAAAACAAAAACAAAAAACAAAACAAATAAGCAGTAGCACAAAAGAAAAAAATATGTTAAATTTGTGAGTTAGAAATGAGGGCACTGGGAAGGTAGCTCAGTGGTAAAGTGCTTGTCTTGCATGCATGAGGCTCTGGGTTCGATTCCTCAGCACCACATAAGCAGAAAAAGGCAGAAGTGGCGCTGTGGCTCAAGTGGTAGAGTGCTAGCCTTGAGAAGAAGAGCTGAAGGACAGCGCCAGGTCCAGAATTCAGGCCCCATAACCAACCAAAAAAAAAAAAAAAAGGAAATGAAAAGGGAAATAATATCCATTAAGGTGCTACCAATTTAGTTCAACAGCTGCTACTGTCCACCTAAGACAAATCTATCATCAAAAAGTACATTCCAATAATGCCCAGCCAGGTACTAGTGGCTTGTGCCTGTTCTAGCTGCACAGAAGGGTGAGGTCCAGAGGACTGAAGTTTGAAGTCAACCTAGGCAGAAAAGTCCATCATGAGATTCCATCTCCAAAATAATCAGCAAAAAAAGCAAGGCTGGGGGCCGGCTCAAGTGGTAAGGTGTCAGCCAAGTGAGCCAGTTGAATAAGCTGATCAAGTATGAAACCCAGAGTTCTAGGCCTAGTACCAGAGGAAATAATAGACAAAAAACAATAAAAAAAAACCCTAACAAACTCCCCCCACAAGAATGTCTAAAATTGAAATTGTTAAAGTTTAATACAAAAAAATAAGAAAAAAAAGAATTTAAGATTGAAGACACATAAGCTTGTAATCCTAGCTATTCAGAAGGCTGAGACCTGCCCTTCAAAGCCAGCCCAGGCAAGAAAATCCCTGAGACTCTGATCTCCAATTAGTACTAACAGGCTGGAAAAGGAGCTGTGACTCAAAGTGGTAGAGTGGTAAAGCACAGGGACTGTGTCCAGGCCCTGAGTTCAAACCCTAGTACCAGAATTTTTTTTTTTATTTCTAAGTAGCTATCAAAATAGATTTGGAGTATCAGTTCCCTAATTTGTCCTATCAAATTATATAGATTTGAATATATCACCACCTAATCCTTGGCAAATGATTTAACCATCTCTTCCCATTTCTTCATCTGCAAAGTAAAAGAGGAGGAGGGACTAAAATAACACCTTGTGGATTTAATGTGAAGGTTTTCAGATACTGTATTTGGCCAAAATAAGTACTTATTGTGTTCTTATAAACTGTATTATACATAGAGAAAAATAGCTTAATGATAAGGACAAAAATAATAGTCTGAAGTCTTGTAAGTATATTGGAGAACTAAGATCTCTACCAAAGCAACATATTCTAAATGCTATTAATCATTATACCTGTAGTTTTTGAAATCCTTCCATTTCTTGTCTGGATTCCTCAGATTTCCTCTTTCTGTCTTCTTGCTTTTGAAGCTGGAAAGCCAATTCTAGATCACTAGAACACTGTACTTCATCCATGCCTATTAGATATTTTAAATGTTCAAAAATTTAAAAAAAGTCAAACTTAAAAATGGACACAATCAGAGCTTACTTAGTAGGAAATATTTTGTACAGTCAATATTATTATTTGCTGTTCATTCATGCCTATGCTGTCATAGAACCATGGAGCACAAATCTGGCAGAACTGCTAAGGGAATGACATACATCTAAATAAAAAATATCACTGAGTGCTTAAACTACACAAGCACTATTCATTAGTTACCTGATTTCATCTTCATGACAACTTTATGAAGTAGGTATTACTATCTATTGAGAAAATAAAATTTAAAATGGTTAAGTAACACATTCCCATTGATGCTTTTTTTTTTTTAAAACTGGTCCTGGGGCTTGAACTCAGGGCCTGGGCTCTATTCCAGAGCCTCTCTGTGCTCAAGACAAGACCTCTACCATTTGAGCCAACAGCACCACTTCCAGCCTTTTCTGTTTATGTGGTACTGAGGAATCAAACCCAGGGCTTCATGCATACTAGGCAAGCACATTACCACTAAGCCACATTCTTAGTCCCACTGATGCTTCTTAATGCAAGTATAGCAGATTTGTTTCTCAAAGCAATACTAAGTAACAAAGGCACATAAAAGTATACATTTGTAAAGTACAGGTGGTAAATACTTTTAGCCTCAAACAAATTGTGTAACTGTACAACATCCTGCCCTGCTTCCTCTCTCCCAGTGGCCTTCAGGATCAGTGCCTTCTGGCTTGTATCTTCTCTCCCTCATATCTATATTAGTCAAGAACCTACGGAGAAACTGAACAGAGAGGAGGTAGGGGAGATGTGAGGGAAGAAGAGAGAGTGGGGGAAGAACTGTGTATACATCATGAGGAGATAGATTCTTCGATAGGTCATCTGAAGCCTAGACAAAGAAACCAATCGTGAGGTTCAAGTAACTGGAGGCCCAGGGCTAGGAAAGTAAGGGTGGCAGCCTTAGTTTAAGTCCAAAGGCTCAAGAGTCCTGGAAGAAGGACCAACTATGCAAGTCCCTGAGTAAAAAGGATGAATGAAGAATCTGATTACCAGGGGGGCAGCAAGAGAAATAGGTTCCAATCAAAAAGGAAGAGCCAAAGTGAGTCTGCACCTACTTAGCCTTTCCTGGTCTCCCTGTACTTTCAACTTAATTGGATAAGACCTGCCCACATCTAGGAAAGGTCTTCCCCAATCAGTTTACTGACCAATTTCTTCTGGAAACATCCTCACTGAGGCACACCCACAAGCAATACTTTATCTGTTTTCCTGGCATTCCTCAAAACAGACAAGTTATATCCAGCCTCCAAACTGGTCGTTTAATTAAGCAACCAAATAGTTTTCCTTCTCAAATCTCTCACCTGATGCCACATCTTCCCATTTGGTCCTCTTTCCACTAAATCTCAAGGCATGTAATCCAAAATTTGTTTATTTCCTCCCATACCCTGAGGCTATATGTAGTGATGTGCTGGGACCATATCTTTCTTCACAACCTACTACAGGCTTACAGTATAATATACATATAAAGCCAATCATACTCTGAGCAAGAAGGAAGAGCTTCTACCTACTTCCTTGCAATTTTCCCAAAGGAATGTAGAAGACCAAATGGAGTTAAGTAGGAGACATTCAAAGTAGACTATTCTCTCTTTGCTCCAGTAATTCTTCTCTTGGGGTTAGGTTGGGCAAGCAGGTAATGTGCATGGAGATCACTGATACTGGTATTAGATCACTGATATTAAATGCTAAAGACCCTTGCATTGCTAGGATTATCTATACACCTTCAAAAACAAACAAAATAGAATCTGTATACTTCATGTGCAATTAAAAAATTTTAAGTCTCATTGGCAACTTCCTAGTTTAGCAGTTTTACTGGCTAAATACTAAGCTGAAGCTGAGTTATTTCTATCTGATAAAGGAGTTCTCTCAAATTATATATTGTTGCTCCAGAGAAAAACGCAAGAAGTAGAAATTAAATAAGGTATTTTTAACTTCAAATGCATAAACATACCTTGTCTATAGGTGCTTTCTTCTAAATGCAAGTTGACATGTTCCTGGAGAATACTGTAATTTGTACAAAGGAGCCCACACATAGGACAGTCATAGAGTGGTTGATCTGTATTAAGAGGCAGAAGAAAGCTGATTTATTTTGACACGAGATAAGAAAGCTTCATAATACATATGCAATTCAGGACCCTAGAAATAGAAGAGATGTCAACTATGCTTCCTTTTAGCACTTTCAAGTAAGTTTTCTTTTTTCTTCTTCAAAAACTTATGTCACTAGACTATAGCATCCTATTCCCCTTCTTGGTGGCTAGGATTTTCTGAAATGGTGGACACTTTCTTTCATTTACAAAGATTTCAGCACCCGAATCCAAAGTCCTTACACTGTGATCATTTTTAGCTACTTCAATATGCCAGTGAGGTGGTTCTTTGCTTTTACTTCCAACAATCCTTTCCCTTCACCCTAACTTAGACACTCAGTAACATTATTTTATTCTTGATTATCATCAGTATTAGCTGACCAATCTCTGAAATAGTCTATTTCAAACAATCTTCATCATATTTTTTGTGTATTTTACAACTATAAAGTATCTAGCTTAATTAAAACCTATGATATAGAATACATAAGTTGATCCTAAAAGTTTTGTCATTCATCCATCTCCCTCATGATTGTTTTTCAGTCTAGATTCCACGTGTTCCCTGTGGAGAAAATAAATAAAACAACTAGATAAAATACCTTCAATATCTATAAAATGCCTTGCTCCATATACTGTATATAAGCATTAGTTAAAACCCACTCCATTCGATTTTTGTACCTCTAATGACAACAAGTATTTACTTATTCAACTAAACATGCAGACTCCTGATACTATTATAACTGACATACTTGACACTGAGAAACTTTCAAAATAGTGTGCCAATAGTTTGGTATCAAGCATTTCTCAACAGTGGGAATTGTTGTACTAGCCCATAATAGCAGTCATTAACAGCATCTACTTAGAAAACTGATGGGATCAATGAACAACAAATTAGAAATAAGACTAGATATAGTTATAAACTAAATTTGATAGTATGTCAACAAACTTGCAAGAGTTAATTAGATAAAACATCCAACTCATAAGCAATAGAAACTATAATCTACATAGGAATAAAACTAACACAATTTCTAAAGAAAATAAAAATTCATGCCACCTTGATGGATTACTGTGAAGATATATCCTGATCTAATATCAAGTAATATTTCAACAATATTCTCATAGGACTTGAAAAATTTTTCTAAAACTCAAGCAAAACCATAAAGTGAACTTGTCAGTTAATACTGAAAATGAAGAAAAAGGGAAGAACTTCCCTGTCTGATATTAATGGTATGTTACAAAATTATGGCTATTAAAAGTAAGACAATGAATAATAGCCAACTAAATAAAAATTAAGATTAGGAAACTGGTCCACAGAGAGATGTAAAAACTTCTAAAATACAAAAAAGTCAGTGTTAAGCCCAGTATACAGATACACACAATTTAAATAGAATAAAATAAATATGAAAAGGAGAACATAAACATTTTCAAGAAAATGTGAGAGTGCTTTAGGCCCTCAAAAGTCCAGAACTCTGCTTTAGATAATAAACAGAAAACAAAATTTAAGTCCTGCATAAAAGTGAAGTAAGCAATAACCTATGGATTAAGCTGAAGTTAAGGATTATACTGGAAAAATATTTAAAAAACAACAGAAGTCAACATATGTGAACAAAAATAGAAGCAATTGAAAAAGCACATGACATAGAAAACAGACAAAATATATGGCATATACAACAGAGGAAATTAACTGAAAAAGACATTTCACTTACAGTCAGGGAACAGCATTAAAAAAGAACCTAAACACCAACTTTATGTCTTTTACAAAAAAAAAAAAAAGTCTTGCAAAATTTAATTCAAATGAGTTAAGCTAAATGCAAATCTCTAAAACTTTTAGAATTGGTAGAGTTTTCAGATACAATACCAAAAGCATGACCCACAAAGATGAAATAAAGATGTGTTGCATAAAAATTAAAAAATGTCTACTGTAAGCTGGGTGCTGGTGGCTCACACCTGTAATCCTGTTCTCAGGGGACTGAGATCTGAGGATCATGGTTCAAAGCTAGCTCTGGCATGAAAATCTGTTGAGACTGTGTGAATCCCAGAAGTGGCACTGTGACTTAAGAGATAGAGTGCTAGCCTTGAGTAAAAGAAGCTCAGGGACAGTGGCAAAAGAGGTCAAGCCACAGGACCAGCAAAAAACAAAAACCAAACTTGTACTGTATAAAAAGCAAAAATATCAGTCATATACATATACTGGAGAAAGTATTTGCAAAACACGAGTCTGATAAAAAATTTGTATCAAAAATACCCAAAGAACTCTTAAAACTCAAATATAAGAGCTGGAAGAAAAAACAAATTCATCATTACAAATGGAGATTTCAACAATTTCTTCTCAAAAACTGACAGAACTACTAGATAAGAATTGAGCAAGGAAAATAATCTGAACATAAAACAACACAATCTATCTGACACATACAGAATTCTACCCAACAAAGCAGAATATACTTTTTACTTATTTCAAGAACCCAGGAGATATACCAAGATAGATCATTAATAACTTTAGCTACAAAACAAGGCTCCATAGATTCAAAGGAGTTATTATACATGATATAATTCCCTGACCATAACAGAGTCAAACCAGAATTCACTAACTGAATAGAAGTTTATCCTCTGAAAATTAGGACATTTCTGCAATTATTTTAAATGTAGTTAAAACATTTTGTATCTGCATCAATATTTTTTTCATAATTGTATTTTTATATTGCAGTAATTGCAAATAAGCAATGTTATGGACATGAGCTGGATTTTAAAGCATATTTACAGCCATCTGACTTTAAAAAAAAACACAACTTCTAGGAGACCACATACTGAGGAGACTGTTAGTTATAATTATTTATAATAAATACTCAACCTTCCAAAACATTGGCATGTTTTGTTTTCATGTGGATTTCCATATCGTCACTACATGCCTCTACTTTGCCACAAAATGGACAGTCAGGAAGACTATACACTGCTTCATAAGTTGATCCTTTTATTTCAGACAATCCAGACTGCTTTTCCCTGCTTTTCAGCATTTTTCTAGATTCTGTTAAGTTTTCTGAGTAAAAGGCTTCCTGTTTTAAAGGAACATCTTTAGGCAGGCTTTGCGCTGAACTTTTTGGAGGGTTAGATGCACATGCCGAATGATCACTTGAATTAACTTCCCCAGTACTCTGTAGGGTATTGTCCTTGTTATCTGAAATCCCAAACTGTGTTGTGTCTGTCCTCTCAAAATTTCCTTCTACTGTATTCTGCTCAAAATGAGCTGTTTCAATATGAAAACATATCTCATCATAATTTACCCCCGACAACTTGCAAAACGGACAAGTAATTTCATTTTCCATGTGAACAATTAGGAGGTGAGTCTTCATATCAGGTTCTGAAGCTACTGTTTCACCACAAATATCACAGCAAAGCATGGTAGCTAGAAAAGAACACAATATCATTTTTAAGTTTCAAAGCCAGGATTTAAAGGAAAATACATTTCACAAAATGATATGACAATTCTTTGGTACTGTTGTATTTTAGTGGAAAAATTTCCAGTGTATTTACTGTTCCAAAATATACAACTTTATAAATCTCAAACAAAATTTTATCAGAATGATAAAACACTCATACTCCAAATGCTTCAAAATCTGAACATCTTTGTTTTGTGTTTTTGATGCTGGTCCTGGGGCTTACACTCAGGGCCTTGCTCTCTCTTAAATTTTTTGCTCAAAGTTGGAGCTCTACCATCTGAGCCACATCTGCACTTCTCAAAATTTGAGAAGTTTAAGGGCTGACATGCCACAACTAGAAAATTCAGTATCTGACCTCACGTAAAAGGTGGCAGTCAAAACACAGGCATACTGAAAACAGTGTATAAATTCACCTTTGGGCTATGTGCACTACATATGACACAAAAGTGAACTTTGTGTTTAGAATTGTCTCATCCCCAAAACATCTTATTATGCATACATAAGCACTCCAAAATTGTAAAAAAAATTCAAAAATTAGAAATATTTCTGATGCTGCGCATTTTAAATAAGGAACACTTAACCTGTACCTCATGTCCATATTTATAATTTCAAGAATTCAGTGCAAGCAATAAAACAAAATAACGTGAAGGATGAAATATTTAAAAATAAGAAAGAATTATGTTTAAAAAGCTATCCAGCCAATCTCATGGCTATAATCAAGAGGTTGAGATTCAGAAGATTACAGTTCAAGGCCGGCCTGGACAGAAAAGTCTGCTAGACTTCTCTGTTTCCAGCAAAAAGCAGGGCTGGAGGCACAGCTCAAGTGGTAGAGAGGTAATTGGGGCTCAACTACAGAAGAGAAGCAAACTTGAGTCCTTAGGTTCGACCCCCCCCCCCCCACACACACAGTGTAAGATAGATAGATTTAAAAAAAAATACGTGCCCAGCTACTAAGTCGCATAAAATACTTTAAAACTTATTAAACTGTGAGGGAGTATAAATATGTCCTAATGTGAGAATCAACACTAATAACACTTCAACAGCTTTACACGTTTAATAAAGACTACTCTATCAGTCCACACATAAGGAAACCCTGGCGCTAATCGATCTCAGAAAATGGTGGTATTCAAAGTGCTAGTACAGTCTGCTCCACAGCTTGTACTCTCAGCCGAAAGCACACCAACAGTAGGAAACAGCACTTCCTAGCCTAGATAACCGACTTCGGGCCTCAGGTCCTATCACTCTGGCTTTCTCATCTCTTCCAGTGTCAGTCTACAAAATGGGTTACATTAGGTTGGCCAATCTCTTGTAGACTTTAGGGGCTAGTAACATGAAGGTGAAAAACAAGAGAAGCAATCACAACCACCACTCTCCTACACCGTTCAGCTAAGTACTTCGGGAAAAAAACCCACACAAGAACAGAGAACGTTGTTCCCTCCGTTTACAGAAAAACTTAGCTTTACAAAACCTCCCTACATTGCTGTCCTTCTGCTCCTCCTTTCTCTCCAGACAGGTAAAAACTAGTTTCTACTTCTACAAGGGCGGTGTCTCGACTCCCCAGTGTCTCCTCTTCTCGGAGAGGAGACCTCCAGACCCCGAGGGCCTCCGCAGCGAGAGGGAAATCGGCCTAGGCCGGTAGCAGGTGCGGGGCCCGGAGGGGGTGGGGAGGGCCGGAAGGCGCGCAGCCGGGCCTGGGTAGGCCCCAACGTCCCGAGTGGGCCCCAACGTCCCGAGCGAGGACACGAGAGACAGTTCAGACGCGTCCCAGAGCCGGAGCTCGAAGCCCGGGAACCAAGACGCCACCGTCGGCGTCCACCCACCCGGAAACCGAGCGGCTCCGACACCGTGCTGCACTCCACCCGCTCCGGGTCCCGCCGCCGCAATCGCCGCGGCCTCGTAGGCAGAGGAGTCCGAGCGTGGCGCCCAGCCCCTCTCCAGACGAGAAAGACGACCGCCACGCACTCAAAATACAGCTGACCGCGAAATGAAACGAAGACTCAAAAACACAAAGCACTTCCAGCCCTGGAAGGAAAGGAATCCCAGCATGCCCTGCTCCACGCGGGTCTGTAGTGCATTCTGGGAGTTGTAGTCTTTTTTATTCATCTCTTTCGCGCTTCCCTCCCCCCCCCCCCCCACACTTCTTCTCCCTCCTGGTTTACTACTAGACAAACTAGACCCAGAATTTTGTTTTTATTTTGTTGCTGGTCCTGGGGCTTGAACCAGAGCTCAAGACTACCGCTTTACCACAGCCACAGCACCACTTCCGGCTTTCTGGTGGTAACTGGAGATGAGTCTCAAGGACTTTCCTGCCCAGGCTGGCTTTGAACCATGATCCTCAGACCTCAGCCTCCTAAGTAACTAGGATTACAGGCGTGAGCCACCAGTGCCCGGCTCAGATCCAGAAAATGTTAAGGTCTGAGAAACTTCATAAGGCCCGATGCTAGGGCAAATGTGTCTATACTTCTTTATTTAGAGCTTTATTGAGTTACAGGCTATTCTTTGTATTAGTAGAGGAGTTACATAATTACAACATGTCAAGCCCAAATTAAGTTCTATAGATTCAAAATAACTAAGACAAGTCATTTTTTTCAAGGTTACAAGATCATATGTACATATTTATATTTCTCTCCCAGTTGTTATTTATTCAACAGTAAAGATCGCCCATAAGAACCATTATGCTTGGCACTGGAGCTGCGATAGTAACCAAAATACAGAACTTTTGAAGCTTACATTCTCGTAGCTTTTTTTTTTTCTTCCAGAGCTGAGAACCGAACCCAGGGCCTTGCGCGCCCTTCTGCTGGGCTAAACCCCCAGCCCCAAAGCTTGTGAGATAGTGAAAAGAAACTAGTGATAAAGGTCTGGGAAGATGACTCAGTGGTAGAGTGCTTGCCTTACCATGAGGCCCTGGGTTCGATTCTTCAGCACACATAAGCAGAAATAAGCCGGAAGTGGCGCTGTAGCTCAAGTGGTGGGGACCTAGCTTTGAGCTGAAGAGCTGAGGACAGTGCCCAGGCCCAGAGTTCAGGCCCCACGACCGACAAAAAGAAAAAGAAAAAAAAAGCTATAAAGCAAAACTGAGTTAAAGATAAAACTAGCGTTATTAGAAAAAGTCTTGTTGTGGAGGTAAAGGAGCTGATGAATAAATCTTGCAACATTTCATTTAGCTAAAACAATAGGAAGGCAGACTTAGATGACTCAAAAAAGAACAAGTAGTCAACAGAATATAATATTAGGGAGAAGGGGAAGAGTGATTATAAAATTAGGTCAGAGTTATAGACACTAGTCAAATCACCTAGGACCTTCTAGAATACTACTGAATATCTAAACAGAAGAATGGCATGATCTGATGGATGTGCAATATAAGGTCAGGAGACTGAGGCAGGACTGTTTGATCATGAGTTCCAGGTTGACCTGAGTCATAGGTCAAGACCCTGTTTCAAGAACAGCAAATTATTCTGTGGGTTTATGGTTAAACACGGAACACTGAACAGGACATTTGTATTTCTTTGCTTCTCAACAATCTACTAAAATAACAGTATAAGAACAAAAATAGGGCTGGGAAGGTGGCTCAGTGGTAGAGTACTTGCCTTGCATGCCTGAGGCCCTGGGTTCGGATTCCTCAGCACCACATAAGTGGAAAAAGCCACAAGTGGTGCTGTGGCTTAAGTGGTAAAGCGCTAGCTTTTAGCTGAATTGCTGAGGGACAGCGCCCAGGCCCAGAGTTCAGGCCCCACGACTGGACCCAATAAATAAATAAAAATAAACAACTAACGAGTGCTTACAAATTCTGGAAGCTAGAATGAGCAGTAACCACCTGAGAGGCCAACCAAAATCAAGCCATTCACACTCCACCAAAAATTTTTACCAGGTGTCTTGGACTGTTGGATTACCCCCTCTCCAAAAAGGTGCGTGTCAAAGATTAGACTTCTCAATCAGCACTGCACTGTAGGACAGACTGACGGACGGATGAATTGGTGACCCGATGAGAACTCATTCCTTGTGGGTACGCAGAGGATCCGTGACGGCCTCGCTACTGGGAATGAGAAACTGAACTGAAAAAGTGAGAGAGGAGCTAAGCGGTAGGAGAGGTCTCCACACACAGCGCGCTTTTCTCCGCCCCGCCCACAATCGGAGCCACGCCTCCCCTTCTATAGCCACGCCCCCTGCCGCCTCCACCGCCGCGGCCGCCGCGGATAGCAAGGGCTTCTGGGAAGCGAGCGGCGGGGTCTCGGGGAAGGGGCGCAGGTGGCCGCCATCTTGGACTGCGCTCGGGGGCTCTGAGGGAGCAGTGCCTATCGTTCTGCTATCCGCCGCGGACGTCGCCGCCGGGGACCCGCAGGTCAGGGTGCCGGAGAGTTCCACTTCCATGGGTAAGTGGGGTGACGTAGGCCAGGTTGGGGGGATTCTAGCGCTTGGACTCTCCGGGGGGGGCGGTAGTTAGCGGGACCACCGGGTTTGCAGCGGGGTCCCCGGCG
>NW_012267373.1:1891478-1930859 GCF_000151885.1 Dipodomys ordii | reverse complement strand
TTCTTTTTGCTTATGTGGTGCTGAGGAATCGAACCCAGGGCCTTGAGCATGCAAGGCAAGCGCTCTACCACTGAGCCACCTTCCCAGCCCCCAAAGATTTATTTTAGTATAGGCTTAAAATAGGGAGAAATAGTAAAAGAGAGAAACATTTCTTGCTCCCAGGCAAGAAAGGTGAATTAAGACTTAAAATGGTGGCTTCTATATATACCTTGTACCTTTTTGAGGGAATATTTATTACAAGGTCATGTTATCTGGCAAACTTGTAATTCTTAGTTGATAAAATAGGTGGAGCCTACCCAAAGCATAGGTAAGCTCCTTTTGCCAGGAATTCCCTTTCATTCAATCTCTGTCCATTTATAAGGAGTTCTCAGATTTTTATCATTTCAAAGGAAGCAGATTTGGGGATGTGTTGCTTTGTCTTTTTAGTACTCTACCACTTGAGCCTACCTTGCTGGTTAGTTGAGGGTAATAGACTTAGATTGTCTACCTGGGCTGGCCTCAAACTATGATTCTCAGATCTCAGCCGTCTGTGTAGCTATAGTTACAAATGTGTGATAACTAGGCCCAGTAAGAAATTAGATTTAGATACTCCTTCCTATAGGAGATTTAGGCAGATTTAGGTAGCCCCTCTCATATTTTCAGTCTTATACTTTAATATTAGAAGAGATCTGATAAAAGAGTAATCAACTTTTCCAGTTTGTTTACTGGGTTTAACTTCTTATTCTGACTCTTGATATTTGTCAAATAAAAATAAAATAACTTCTCTGTTTCCTTCTCTATCTGCCCCTTTAAGTGAAATGACTGGTCCCTTTTAATCTGTTTTTTGGTTGGTCATGGGTCTTGAACTCTGGGCCTGAGCGCTGTCTCTGAGGTCTTCAGCTTAAGGGTAGTATACTTGAGCTACAGTGCCACTTCCAGTTTTCTGGTGGTTAATTGAAGATAAGAGTCTCCTGGACTTTCCTGTCTGGGCTGGCTTTGAACTTCGATTCTCAGATCTCAGGCTCCTGAGTAGCTAGGATTACAGACGTGAGCCACCAGTGTCTAGCTTCTTTTAATCTTAAAAGGGATAGAGAGAACAGATGGTCTGTCTTCTATTACTGTTTTCTGCTCAGAGTGGACAGTTGTTGGCTCTGCTTGGAAAAAGTGAACTAAAAATTATTATCCTGTCAAATTTCAGAGGTGACTTGGAACATTCATTTGGCCCAAAATTCTCCATTTTGGTTTTCTGGTGATTAATTGGAGATAAGAGTTTCACAGACTTTCTTACCTGGACTGGCTTTATACTGTGATCCTCAGATCTCAGCTTCCTGAGTAGCTTGGATTACAGGTGTGAGTCACCAGTGTCTGATGAATCTGACTTCTTGTTTCTGTTGCAAAAACTTAAGCAGAAATAGGTTTTATTTTGAAATGTAAATCTAAATGCAATTGTGTCTAATAGTTTTGAGAAATTTTTATTCCTGACTCATTTTTCATTTTTTGGTTTTCCTAGAACTCAAGTTCATTATAGATGTCTCCCCATGTTACTCATTTTCTTCTATCTCTAGTCTCATCCACCAGGTCTCTTAACCTCTTTACATTTGTGACTTTATAAGGAATAGAAAATCACTTACGAGAGTATATCTTGCTGGGTGCTGAGGGCTCCTGCCTGTAATCCTTAGGTACTCAGGAGGCTGAGATCTGATAATCTCAGTTTGAAGCCCAGCCGGGAAAATCCATGAGACTTATCTCCATCAATCACACACAAAAAAAGCTTAAAATGAGCTGTGACTCAAGTGGTAGAACATGATCCCTTAGTACAAAAAACTCGAATGGCGGGGCTGGGAAGGTGGCTCAGTGGTAGAGCGCTTGCCTTGCATGCCTGAGGCCCTGGGTTAGATTCCTCAGCAGCACGTAAGCAAAAAGAAAAAAAAACCGGAAGTGGCGCTGTGGCTCAAATCTTGACATTCTTCATTCTAATCAGTATTAAAATTTAGAAATATAAATAAAAGAAGAGGGTATGGTGTCATCTACAAGTTAAAACTGAGTGTTATAAAGACTAGTAAAGAAAAAGCCCTGTCTTAGAAGTATATCTAATTTGTCTGTTATCTCCTTATCTGTAGTATCTTGAATAATACTATATAATAACTGAAAATAAATAATAAAATGTCTTCTACCAGAAATTATAGAATAGTGGCAACACACTTTTAGTTGTAGCTACTTGGGATGTAGAGATAGTAGGATCGTGGTTTAATACTAATCTACAAAAGAAAGTTAATGAGACCACCAAAGTTGATGATCCACCATAATACCCACTATAAAGGCGATAGGGAGATCCTAGGCAAAAAACCACAAGGCCTTATCTGAAAAATAAAGCAAAAAGGCCTTGGCATGACTCATGTGGGAACATCCCAACCTAGCAAGTGTGAAGTCCTGAGTTTAAACTCCACATCAGAAAGCAAAGAAACATACAGATAGAAGAATAGTATTTATTTAGCTATCAAAAAAGAATATAGCCAGATTTATCTTAATTTTAATTTAGGAAATGTTCTTACAATTTTCCTTTAGTGACTTCACCATGTCTTTGTCCTTCTCTTTTATATTATTTTAATGTACTCCTAAATTAAAAAGTATGTGGTCCTTTTCCCTGAGAATTTTTCTTTACTGCTTGTTATTTGGATATTCTAATTTTTAATATATTATGTATTATCTCTGACAGATTTGTTTAAAAATTCTTAGGTATAATCCAATGTGGTAATATATATTCTTAAATGGCTTTAAACTGTATAAATATTTTTATTAGCATCAGTTAGTTATACAGGGGGTTATATTTAATATTTTAGATTACTAAATTTTTGTTTTGCTTGCTCAGATGCAAAATGGAATTCTGTGGCAATTGAATATTTAACGGAAAGATAAGTCTATAAAGTGGTTTCTCTGTTGCAGCTGTTCAAGCGCAGAAATGTCTCTTTGCCTAGATGTGATGATTCTATGCTAGAAAGTCCTATCCAGGATCCAGATATCAGCTCCACCGTACCCATTCCAGAGGTATACTTTATAAAAAATACAGTAGGAATTGTACCTCAGTAATACTTAAGACCTAGTACATACGTCAAATATTACTCATGTAAAATATTTTGATGTTAATTCTTTTTGTGTGTTTTAGGAAGAAGTTATTACTGCAGATATGGTTCAGATGATTTTTTCTAATAATGCTGAGCAACAGCTAACAGCAACACAGAAATTTAGAAAGCTGCTTTCTAAAGGCAAGAATTAATCTAATGTGCTCATTTGATATAGGATTCTATAGTGGTTTTATTTTATTAGGTAAATTTTAAGATGTTTCTCTGCCACTAGTCTTAGTTTCTTAGTCCTTTGTTTTTTCTTTAAAATATACTTGTAAATAACATTTTAAAGCATATTATCAAGGTAACATTGTAGAAAATTGCAAAATACAAAATAATTTGAATAAATATGAAGGCAAAAATAATATTGTGCTAACAATAAAGTTATAAATTCTTATAGAAGCATTTTTTAGGTATTTTTTTCCATTGGATGAGAGGGTCTTGCTATATATAGCTCAGAATGGTATCAAACTCTCTAGAAAGCCCTAACTCAAATTCTTGATCCATGTTGTCAGCCTCGTAAGTGTGTGACATTGTACCTAGCTAGCTGCTTATTTATTAGCCAATGGAATTTTTCTTTGTTTATTTTCTTTATTTATTTTTTGCCAGTGTAGGGTTTTGAATACAGGGCCTTAAACTTGCTTGGCTTTGCTTGACCCACTGACTTTGTACAGCTGGAGTCATGCCTTCAACTTTGTTTTTTGCTGGTTATTTTGGAGAAGGAGTCTCTTGGACTTTTCTGCCTAGGTTGGACTTCGATTCTCCTGCTCTCAATATCCTAAGTAGGTAGGATTATAGGTGTGAGCCACTAGTACTGCAGTTTGGTTTGGTTTTTGTTAGTTTTTCTTCTTTTGTACTTTCAGTATTAGGATTTGAATGGTAAACTTTGTGATTATAATTTCCTGTTTGTTATTTATCTAATTTAATATAGAGTACGTAAAACTTCATTAGTAAAAATGTAAACTTTTGTGTTTTCATGTTATTTATAGTATTAGCCATCCTTATGTGGAATTACATCTATGAACTGATAATAATTTAAAAAATGTCTTTGGATCATCTGCCGTATCTTTGAGAAAGACAGAATTTATTAAAACAAGAGTAATGAAAGAAATCCTTTAGTCAGGTCAGCATGGATTCTAAGGCTGTTGTCATTGTTTTCTTGTTTGTAGTACATATTCATGAATACATTTCCTTTTGTGTTCATTTTCATCATTCATGCTGAAGTAATTCAGCAATGTTAAGAAATCTTTATACAATCAATAATCATTTTTCCTCCTACTATGTAAAGATTTTTGTCATTTTTTTGTCAGATTCATATTTTTACAATAATTTTTTACATTTTCATATTCTCTTTCAGGATTTCTTTTTGATATGTGCCTGATATCATAACTGATTAGCAGAGCTCCTGTCAGTTTAATGATGTTTAAGAGTTTTAGAGTTTGTCCCCATTATTTTTATACCACAACTTCACCATTCTTGAACTCATGATTTTGATTCATTATGGTAAGAACATGGCTTGAAGAATTTTTTTCTCTAAAATCTTTTCCTGTGAGAGTTGCATTAGTACAGTTCTTTTTATGTCTTTACATGTGTAAATAATATCTTCCTGGTGCCTTTGAACTATTTATCTGAATTAGAATTCTTTGGTTAGAAAATTTCATTCTCATTTGCTGTAATAATGCAAAATATTGTGTTTCTGTTAAACTATCATCGTTTTCATAGAGGCAGTCATTTTTTCTCTGTTCTTCTTGATCCTGGGATTTTGTTTGCTCAGATTGGGTTTAGAGCAGTCGTGATATATTTCTGCCATACCTGGCAGGCCTGGAAAAATAGTATCTTGACTATAATTTTACTTGATCTGTCAGTGGAGTTTTACTTTATATGTCTATATAGGAAAGCAGCTATACCTAGAACTGTAAGCAAACACAGCAGGAGGATTTTTTTTTAACAAAATAATTTATTATGTTATTAAAACACGTGTCAGATAACTCCAATAATTTGACTTGAAGGCATATAGATTTACTTTGTAAATATACTTTCATATTTCCACAATCCAAGTGGTCTATTTCTTTTTCTCCAGGTTGGGTGGTACTTAAGAGAAGCACAATTCACTAGGTTTTGTCTTTTGGGGGGAGTATTTACTTATTGTAATCATTCTTACTGTTGGCACTAGGCAGATATTGTCTACCCTCTGCTCAGAGCTTTTTCTTCTCTGATTTAAACCATGATAAGACATTTCATAAGATTTATTTCCCTATCATAGCCACTCTTGTGGATATAAATCACAAATGACACTTTAATCCTAGTTTTACAGAAATTTCTCCACTTTTTTTTGTTTTCATCACTAGTGCTGTTAAAGCACTAACAGTACTATTTTGCTTATATTTTTATAATATATATTGTCATAATGACAAAAAGTCTATCGTGTAGTAGTTTTCATGTTTATAAGATAATATAGAATATTCTGTAAATAATATAATTTCAGTATTCTGTGGATCAGTATTCCAGTTCAGATTTATGTTAGATTCTCTGATGATCCAGTTCCACTTTGAATGATTTCTTTTTATTTTGTATTTATTTTCTAAATGTATTGCTCATAATTCTCCATGAAGAGACCATATTTGAGTTCTTATTTATGACATTTAGAGACATCACTAAACTGTGTATTGATATAGCTGATAGTCCAATATCTACTTCTCAGACGCTCTAACCACAACTTTTTCTTTTCTTTTCTTATTGTAACCTCAACTCTTATTCCTTGAAAAGACAAGGAAAAAATTCTGTTCTTAAGCTTAAAAAAAAAAGGTAGTATATTTAGAATTTTGGAAAAGAAGAAGGTAAATGTAGTAACTACATTCTGAATTTTTATTTATTTTTAAAAAGCAAGTAAAAAGGATTAATACTGTATTGTTCTGTTTTATTACTATAACAACATATTGAGCATCTAGAATTAACGTTTTGAAAAATCTAAACTGAGTATAATTACACAAGTTAGAAGTAGAAATGAGAATTCTGTGTGTAACTACACGGGCAGATGACACAGTACTAGACAAATTTGGATTGTGGACAGGAAAAGGTTAAAGAATAAGCAGAGTTATGTGTTTGATTTAGGTTATGTTACATTTTAAAGGTGTGAAAATGAAAATGCATATAATGCTTAAATCTGGTCTGAAATCTAGGAAAGAAAAAAACCATTTTGGTGCTTTGTCAGCTATCACATCTGACAATGATAAGTGATGATTGAATTAACAAAAAAGTTACTGAACAGAGAAGTTACTGAACCAAAGGGTACAGTTTTTATCTGTCCATGGATAGAACAAGGATTTCTCTGTTCCCGGTTAGTATTTAAAATAACTTTCTGAATTTTCCATAAATTCCCCGGAGATTTTATGATTTTAAAGACTTCTAAATTTCACGAAATTTATTAAGAGTTTTAGGTAGTCTAGTAACATTTCTGAACATATAAATATATCCATAAACAAGAGAACTTCATCTGGCTGAGAGACTTTAAGCAAGTTCTGGTCAATAATGAGGAAGAGATCTTTGAAAATTGAAGATAGTATTGTAGAAAGTTAATGAATACTTTCTCATCTGCTGTTTTCAGTATTAGATTGATATTTCTCTCACATTCTAAAGGTGACTTCATAAAATAGCCTCAGCTTATAAAATTTAAATACATAGGAAATACTGTTGAAATTCCCTATATTTTAATAGAAATGTAAAATTTACTTTGCAAAAATGTTTATTTTGAAAACACTTGTTTTCAGTTACATTCAGATAATAGCTTTAAACTTAGATCAGTGAAAATTTTTATGTGCCTGTTAATTGAATGACAACCACATTATTGTCTTTTCATGTCTTGTTTGATAATACTTTTCTCTCAACTTTTAGAACCTAATCCCCCAATAGATCAAGTTATACAAAAGCCAGGAGTTGTACAGAGATTTGTAAAATTTCTTGAAAGAACTGAAAATTGCACTTTACAAGTGAGTCTCAGTTTTCATTTTTAATCTTTTTATAGAAATAATATATTAAAGTTTCTAGTGGAAACAGTTTCTTCTTGTAAGCATTCAGTGTTATTTGGTAATAAAATAAAAAGTAGTGTCAACTGCACTGTCCTGGACATGGTTACAGTAGTAGTTTATTTTGTCCATTGCGGAGCTTGAACTCTGGCCTGGGCCCTGTCCCTCAGCTCTTTAGCTCAAGGCTAATGCTCTACCACTAGAGCCACAGGGCTACTTTCGGTTTTCTGAGTGGTTTATTGGAGATAAGAGTCTCATGGACTTTTCCTGCCCTGGCTGGCTTTGAACCTCCATCCTCAGATCTCAGCCTCCTGAGTAGCTAGGGTTACAAGCATGAGCCACTGCACGGTGCCTGCCTAGTACTGTTTCTTCTGAGAATTGTCTTTTTTTTTTTTTGGTCTGTCATGGGCTTGATCTCTGGGCCTGGGAGCTGTCCCTGAACTCTTCAGCTTAAGGCGAGCACTCTACCACTTGAGGCACAGCACCATTTCCCTGAGAATTGTTTTATTGAACAATTCTGGAAAGCATATCATTACTAACATTAATAAGAATGTTTATAGTTGTTAGCCTTAATAACTTTATGTTTTAGAAACTTCAAACTAAGATATAGTTAAATTTAGTTCTTAGATGGTCATAGTTAAATTTGGTTCTTAGATGATCATAGTTTTCACTTTTATCCCTAAAGTCATTTTTCATTGATCAGTTAGATTTTTTTTTGAAAAAAATACTAAGTACAATCTACTAAAAAGTGTGATCATCGTTATATTGGTCTTAAAGATCATTACTTCTCAACCATGATACTATAAAAGTTTGAGAGGTCTTTAAAATAATTTGCTGGCTGGGTGTGATGGCACATGCCTATAATCCTAGCTACTAAGGAAATGAAGATCAGGAGGCCACACTAGGCAAAATGTTAGGAATAACCCATCTCAACATACAGGCCAGGCAAGGTGGGTCATGTCTGTAATCCCAGCTGTGCAGAAGGAATAGGATCATGGTCCAACATTAGCCAAGACCCTGACTAAAAATTAAAGCAAAAGGACTCAGGGAAAGCTCAAGTGGTAAAGTACTTACGTAGTAATGGCAAAGCCCTGAGAATCATCACTAAGAGGAAAAACAACTTTTCCATTTTAAAATTACTCCATTGTACCATTGCCTTTGATACTTTCACTCAGCTTTTGAGTAAAGGTGAAGACAAATAAAACAAGTTCTTATGTAATTTACTACTGATAATAAATTTACTAAAGTTTACAAATATTTTAATGTCAAAAGCCCTCTCAGGTTTTTGTTGTTCTGTATGATCTGTATGGTTTTTTTTTTCTTTTGAAGTCTGGTGTTTGAACTCAGGCCAGGAGCTTGCTAGGCAAGTGCTCTACCACTTGAGCCAGATTTCTAGCCTTTGACTTTTAATTTTCATGTTTTTATGTGCAGTTTAGTGCTAACTAGGAAAATAGGTACCTCTTAAGATTCTTTTGCTGTATTAAAGAAAATACTGAAAGCTGGTGCATGAGGCTCACACCTGTAATCCTAGCTACTCAGAAGGCTGAGATCTGAAGATTGAAGTTCAAAGCCAACCAGGGCAAGAAAGTCTGTGAGACTCTTAGCTCAATTAAAAAAAAGTATTGATTTTTGAACTGTTTACTTTGAACAGCAGACTCCCTAATAGTAAGCATTACAAGCTATAGGAATTACAAAAATGTATTGTTGGGATTACAAGTTTCTCATTATATTCCTTCTTGGCTCTTGATTAAATTCTAATTTTTCTTAGCTAAGGGTTTCTGTCCCTGAAACCTGACTTCATAGAGAATCTTATTTTACTTTTACCCTTTAGTTTGAAGCTGCGTGGGCATTAACTAATATAGCATCTGGAACTTTTCTGCATACCAAAGTAGTAATTGAAACGGGGGCTGTGCCAATCTTTATTAAACTTCTTAATTCAGAACACGAAGATGTTCAGGAGCAAGTAAGTTCTAGTTTATGTTTTCTTGAAAAATACCATTTGTGATTATGGCTTGTGATTGGTTTTGTGCCTAATGTGCCTGTGCATTGCATTTGTTAAAATACACTAGTTTCTTTCAAATTTGAAGAGTAGAAGAATGAATTGCCTAGGGCATAGATCTTGGGTTCTCTCTATGTGTGATCTTGACTAGCAAAGGAGTCACTGTTCTTATTGACAAAAGAGTATAATGAGACCCTGGAAAGTTAGTAGCTCAAGTTAGTATTTAAAAATTGAGCTCTGGAAAGACTTTTCATGTTTATGGAGAAGTAGAATTAATATTGTAAAAATGGCCATATTGCCAGAAATGATGTACAAACTTAATGCATTCAAATTTTAATGCAATCCCCATCAAAATCCCAATGAAGTTCTTTACCAAGATAGAGAAAAAAATCCAAAAGTTCATATGGGACAACAAAAGCAATTCTAGGCAAAAAAAAAGTAATGCTGGTGGTGTCATATTCCCAGACCTCAAACTCTACTATAACACTATAATAACAAAAACAACTTCGTATTGGCACAAAAGTAGACCCAAGATCAATAGAAGAGACTATAAGACCAGGAAATGAAACTATGTACCTACACTTATGTGATATCTGATAAGGGAAGCAAAGATACACAGAAGAAAAAAGATAGCCTCTTCAGTAATTGGTGTTGGGAAAACTGGTCATTCATATGCAGAAAACTAAAAATGAATTGCTGTTGTCACCATGCACTAGTATCAACTCAAAGTGGGTCAAAGATCTTAACATCAGACCTGCAAAAAGAGAGTAGGCAGAAACTTTTTGAAAAGAGTTCCAGGTGTGCAGCAGATAGGAGAGAGACTTGACAAATGGGATTATATCAAACTAAAAGTTTCGGTACAGCCAAGGACAAAGGATATAGAAAGTCAGCCAACAAACTGGGAGATCTTTATGGGCAATACATTAGACAAAGACCTAATACTCAAAATAAACAAAGAGCTCAAGAAACTAGCCCCTCCAAGCTAATAAACCAATCACTAAATGGGCAAAGGAACTAAGGAGAGACTTCTCCAAAGAAGAGCTAAGAATGCAAAGAAACACATGAGGAAATGTAAATCATCCCTGGCCATAAAGGAAATGCATATCAAAACAACTCTTAGATTCCATCTCACCCCAGTTAGATTGACCAACATCATGAATTTGAACAACAAATGTTGGTGGGATGTGGGGGAAAAGAACCCTATTGTACTATCGGTAGTAATGCAAACTAAAATTAGTACAACCACTCTGGACAGTAGTCTGGAGGTTCCTTAAAAACCTAAACATAAATCTTGCTTATGATCCAGCCATTCCACTTCTGGGCATCTGCCTAGAACATCACAAGTCAGGATGCCATAAAGATACCTTGCACATCCATGTTCATTGCTGCACTAGTCACACTAGCCAAACTATGGAAACAGCCCAGCCTACAATAGATGAGTGGATCCAGAAAATATGGTACTAACATAAAATGGAATTTTACACAGCCATTAGAATAATAAGCCATTTGCAGAGAAATGGGTGGGCCTAGAACAAATCATGTTAAGTGAAGATAAGTCAAGCGCAGAGAGACAATCTGCATGTTTTCTCTCATATGTGAAAGCTAGTTTTAAATATACTGGGACATGATAAACTATATGGCACACTGGGAGGATACTCTTAGGAGAAGAACACAAAGGTGCAATGCCTGTGTGTGCCTCTGTTCATATAAAATAATATTTATCAAAATAACTCCAGGAAATGGAATCGAGAGGTTTTATTTCTTTTGATGATGTCCTTTTGTTTTTGTTTTGTTTGTTCATTTATATGTCTTTGGGAGGGTAAGGACAAGCATAGAAAAGGAGTGACAGAGGGTAAACGCAGCAGTGGAATTCACTAGACACTTGAGAATGAACTGCTTGTGGGTGGGGAAGGGAGGGAAAAACGGGAGAGTGGGAAGGAAGGAGTGATGTCAAAAAATAAATGTACTTTTTACCTGATTTATGTAACTAACCTCTCAGTACCCACCTTTATTATAACAATAAAATTGTAAAAAAAAAATTGGCCTCTTAAAAAATAAGAGCAAGTAATACCCTTACTAACAGTATAGTCCGCAGGATGATAAGTATCTTCACAGGGGTTGTTTGCTCTTTTCAGGGATTAAAAAAAAAATGCAAATAGTTTTAAGTAGATGTTATAAGTATTTACTCATGTTTAAATGTCAAAGTTTTCCAAGTTGAAAACACAATGTCCTTTGTACTTACATGAAAAGTTTGAAATTAGAATATAATAATTTGTATTTGCATAATTGGTTATTGAATTGGAATTTAGAATAATTTTATCCTTTACTAACATTTATTTAAAAAGTATAATATACCCTGACCAATTTTAAATTTATACTCATATTCAATAATTATACCCTGACCACTTTTAAATTTATTCTCATATTCACTGTTAATTTTTGTCAGCTTTATTTCTTTAAAAAATTATTTTAAGTTTAGTTTGAACTCGGGACCTTGCCTAACTAAGCAAGTGCTCTATCACTTGAGCTATGTCTCCTGCCCTCTTTCTCATCTTATTTACA
Source organism: Dipodomys ordii (assembly GCF_000151885.1). Classification (NCBI taxonomy): domain Eukaryota; kingdom Metazoa; phylum Chordata; class Mammalia; order Rodentia; family Heteromyidae; genus Dipodomys; species Dipodomys ordii. Next base: position 1,919,175 of record NW_012267373.1, on the reverse strand, counting down.
AGCCTTTCCAGTTAGGCGATTTCTTAGCATAAGCGCAAACTTCATTATAAATATATTGGAAAATTTGCTAAATTTGACTCTCCGTGTAGATTGTTCTCTGTGTTGAATGGAATAGAAATTTTTACTAGAATGTAAGGGAAACTTTTTTAATGCTCTTTCAATTTGATTTAAAATACTATAAAATCACCTTTTATTCTTTTTTCTTTCTTGTTTTCTATTTTAATTTTGCTTTCTCACATTGCAAAAAATTATTTCCTTACTCATTTTGTATTGAACTCTTCCTCTTAAGAGACAGCATCTTACTTAAGATACTGAGAGAATATTCTTTCTTACTTTTCTAAGGCTGTGTGGGCACTTGGTAATATTGCTGGTGACAATGCAGAATGCCGAGATTTTGTTTTAAATTGTGAAATACTTCCTCCTCTTTTAGAGTAAGTATTTTTTAATTGTTTACAATTCTATTTTTAGAAAATAAAATTTATACTCCACCATATTTTCTACATGTATAGTTAGTATTTTATAATTTTGCTTAGAATTAGTAAGGCTAATTAAACCATATTTAATGTCATGAGTATAAAATAAAAAATCTTAAGATAAACTTCTGTATTGTAGCATTATTCTCAGTTGTGTGTATTTCATTGATTAACCAGGCATTTTACCCTCAAGAAAAACAGGTTAGTCCCCTGAAAGGATCTTCAGTTAGGCTAAATGCCAGTGGCAAGGAAAACAAAAACTTTTACCATTTATCATTTCTGTATCGTTCTCCATTTCTAGCTGAAGTTTGAATAGTTAACTTCTAGACACTAATATGTAAAATATTTCATTCCTGTATAAAAATAAGTAGTTTCTGTGGGCAGAAATAATTTCTCCAAAGTATTTTATGTAACTGACATTAATTGAGGAACTACTCTCAAGCCACCAAACCACTTATAATTTCATCAATTTTGGTTTTATCCAATCTTAATGTTCCATTTATGAGAGTTTAGCTGAATCACAAAAGAAAATACTGATAGAGTTCAATATCAGAGTCATTCTGAAGTCTTCACTATTAAAAACAAAGTTTTAGTATGACATTCTTCTGAACTGCATATATGATATATTAACTGAGCATTTTGTTTGTCTTTTTACTTTTGGTGTCTGTCCCTAGGTTTCTTCTCTTTCGTATCCCAAGTTGGTAGTAATATATAAAATAATAAGCATGTAATAAAAAAAAAGGTTAAGTCAGGTTAGCTATCACTTGCTGTCACTTTAAGAATGGTTAAAAATTATTATTAATTATCTGTTTTTTATATTGAAATTCACACTTAGTTAATGCTAAAGTAAATACACATTGATCAGAAGACAGTATACTCTGTCTTGTAGAATCTAAATCCCTTTGTACTACTTAAAAATATAAAAAGCAGGGGCTGGGAAGGTGGCTTAGTGGTAGAGTGCTTGCCTTGCATGCATGAGGCCCTGGGTTTGGTTCCTCAGCACCACAGAAGCAGAAAAAGCCGGAAGTGGTGCTGTGGCTCAAGTGGTAGAGTGCTAACCTTGAGCTGAAGAGCTCAGGGACAGCGCCCAGGCCCAGAGTTCAGGCCCCACGACCAGACCCCTGCCCCCCCCCCAAAAAAAGAATATTGTGGTAGAGATGACAAAAAATATATATGTATATACACGCACATATATGTATATACATGTGTATATATACATATACACATATACACACATATATATACATATATATAAAGCAATTTCTCTTAACATTCAGTTTTGTTTCAATGAAGTTTTGTTGCTAATTCATTTGATTCTCAATAATATAAATCTTTTTATTACTATAGGACAGATTTGCCTATATATTGCTTAAATGTACCTAACTTTAAGGAAAAGATTTACTTAATTATCCCAGTTACACAAAAGAAGGAAAGTTTATGCTCTTAAGCCAAATCTGGTTTGTTTCATGTCTTTTCAAATAAGCTTCATCAGGACACAGTCATATCCATTCACTTAGTTAACATCTAGTTGCTTTCATACTCCATCAGCAGAATTAAATAGCTCCAGAAAAAGAATCTTTAAGAGTTCCTGAAAAAACAATTGTCAATCTCTTTACACAAAATCAGTTTAATTATTTTATTTCTAGTGATTTTATATATATGTATATACATACACACACATATATATAAGGAAGCCTCAAAGCTATTTATAGGAATATCTTCATAATATTTTTATGTATAAAATATATAAGTAGCTATTTTAAAGTACATAGTTCAGTAGAATTAAGTATATTTCTAATACTGTTCAACAATCATTACTGTTTACTTCCTTAACATTTTCACTGAAATAGAAATCTAATATCCAAATCTAATATACCATTTTAGCATTATTTTAGCCCTTTGTCTTTATGAAATTTGCCTGTACTGAATATTTCATAAATGAATCATCTAATATGACCTTTGTTTCAGGCTTGTTTGTCTTAGTATATTGTTTTTAGACATCATCCATATTGTACTATATATAGAGTAATTCATTCTTTTTATAGCTGAATAATATTCTGCAGAAAAGGTCATTACTATTTTGAATGTCTATATTGTTTTGCATTGTATTGGCACTTTAACTATTTGTCTTTCAATCAGTGAACATGGGATGTATCTGTATGATAGATTAAAATTTCATCATTATGTAATGTCTTCTGTCTCTTTAAAGTAATATTTTTGCATACTATCTATTTTATCTGATCAGTGTAACTACTTTTGTCTCTGTGTTATGCAAAGTAGCTATTTCTATTTTTCTTTCCTTGGCAGATTATTAGGAAATTCAAACAGACTCACAACAACCAGAAATGCTGTGTGGGCCCTCTCAAATTTATGTAGAGGCAAAAACCCTCCTCCAAACTTCAGTAAGGTATGCAAAAAATATACTATTTACACAGTTTGTCTCCACCAAACAAGTTGCTTTATGAAAGATTTTTTTCTTGAGGTTGAAAGTACTCCTTTTTGTTAGTATATATTTTTCTCATTGTCCTGACAGTATTTGCACATTCAAAAAATTCAAAGGATTTACAGATTTCTACTCTTTCTCTCATCCATCCAATTCTGCTGCCTGGAGACAACCATTATAATCAAGTTTATGGGTTTTGTAGCCGACTTTAAAGGTATTCTAGTTTAGTTCTTTGAAACTTGAAGCTACTTCTATTCCAAAAAAAAAAAAGATTAAGGTGTTTTATTCAGGTCTGTGGTTGTAAAGTTGGGAATATAAAATGGCATAGATACTTTGTATGAAATATCCAGCATACTTATGTCTGATACTTACCGAGAGATAGGGAATAGTATGTCTATAAAAGACCTACACGCAAATATTTATTGCACTTTTAGTCATTGGAACCCAAAACTGGAAACAATGCAAATATGCACAATTGGTGTGCGGATAAATAAGCTGGTATGTTTATATGATAGAATACAACTCACTATGAAGAAACAAACTGGTCCATGCAATAACTTGCATTAACCTCATAGGCATAAATGTAACTGAAAATATACACATAAATGCTGCATCTTGCATGATTCCACTCATATAACAGAATCATTTTGGAAAAGGCAAACTTAGGATAAAAATATTATTGAGAAATGTCTGAGGAAAGAAAATTGACTACCAAGAAGAGAACTATTCAGAATGATAGAAATATCTGTAGTTTGATTGGATGATGGTTACACTTACATTTCTAGTAAAAATCTACATTCCTGAAATAGACATACTGAATTGCATACCTACAAAATTCCTGAAATAGACATACTGAATTGCATACCTACAAAGAGTATAGTTTTACTATATATAACTACTTTTTTAAGCCTTATTTTTAAGGTCCTATTAAAGATACATAACATGAAATAATCTTTGGTTAGATTTTTCATCATAATTTTTTTTTAAATTGTTTGTGGGGCTTGAACTCTGGGCCTGAGTGCTGTCCCTCAGCTCTTCAGCTCAAGGCAAGCACTCTACCGCTTGAGCCACAGCACCACTTCCAGTTTTCTAGTGGTTTACTGGAGATAAGAGTTTCACGGACTTTCCTGCCCAGTCTGGCTTTGAACTGGGATCCTCAGATCTCAGCCTCCTGAGTAGCTAGGATTACAACAGGCGTGAGCCACCAGCACCTGGCTTATGTGTATCATAATTTTTAGCTTAAAAATCAGAAGGTGACATTTCCTTTAGATAATAATGTGTCACTGTTAAATTATGTGTAGTTAAAAAATGGGATTTCCTTGTGCTTAAAAAATGTATGCTAAACCATGATAATGTTTGTAACTAATTTTTAAAGTGATCTAGTTTTTAAAAAATAAGAAAAATATGTGTGTGAATATAACTGGTTCTCATATCTAGTTTTTAAAAGGAAAATATGTGTATGCATGTACATACATGAATGAATTTGGGAAGAGAGTATTTGTTAACTGTATGAATGGTATTTAGATGTTTTTAGCATTGAGTGTTTTTGAAAATGTTCTGTGGATTTGAAGTTTTTCAAAGTAATACATTCAGGAAGCAGCTATATTACCTACTTGCTGTTACATGGTGTGTACTATCTATGTCATCTGGATTATTTCAGGCTAGCAAGTCTTGCTTTTGACTTTGCCCATGGGACCTGGTAGCTATTCCTGAGCTTTTCAGCTTAAGGCCAACACTTTACCATTTTAGCCACAGCACCACGTCTGGTTTTCTGGTGGTTAATTGGAGATAAAGAATCTCACGGACCTTCCTTGCCTGGGCTGGCTTTGAACCATGATCCTCAGATCTCAGCCTCCTTAGTTAGCCATGCATCATTTTTCTCTTCCTTAGAAATTGGCCATTTCATAATCCACATTTGTTCATAAGCATGCAATTCCTCTGTGTATTTTATTTAAAGTAATAGATCATTTCGGCAAATATTCAACAAGAACCTTCTTAACTGACCTACTATAGAATGGGAAATTTACCTAGATTCTGGATATCTTAAAATTGGGCATTGGAAGGAGGTTTTCATCAATCTGTGGGTGCCTTTTACTTAATCTTCATAGATCCCATCTGCTGCATTTCACCCTTTCTCTGCCTCATGTCTTAGTTACTATACTTCACATTTTGTTGTCCATTTTCCTTATAATTAACTTCGATTTTTTTTTATGGCTTTGAGAATGCTAGTCACCTACGTGTATAGTAAGCTTGACTTGGAGCTAAAGTCCTTACTCAGTATTTCATTTTTAGCATTGTCTCCCCTGCCTTCTGTGATGCTTGAAGCCTCTGATTTCTAAGGCACTTGCTGGAAGGTAAATTAGTATACTCCTACCTCAGTTTCTTTTTAGGAACTTTTCATCTTAATATATTGTAGACAGGATTTTAATGTCTGCTTGTCTCCACAAAGATTAAGTTTATATGTGTTTGTTTTCCTTGTTTCTAACAAGATAGTGGGGCAGAAATGTTTTCTTTTTTTAGTTGTAAGACTAGATATTTTTTCTAGAAACTTAGTGCTTACTTTTTATTTAACTCAATAAAAAGGCACTTAGCTAATTGTGTGTGTATGTGTGTGTGTGTGTGTGTGTGTGTGTGTGTGTGTGTGCGTGTGCATGTATACTGTCCTTGATCTTTTTGATCAAGGTGAGTACTCTACCACTTGAGCGACAGCTCTACTTCTAGCTTCTTACTAGAATGGTTTTATCAGAGAGAAGAGCCTTATGGACATTTCTGCCTGAGCTGGCTTCGAACCGTAATCCTTAGAAGCTGGGATTATAGGCCTAGTCCCTGGCACCTAATTTTGATTTCAAGCTCAGAAATCTGTTTTTAAAGTTGCATTTATGCATATCTGTTTAAAGAAGGAATTTTTGTCAGGGATGGAGGCATGATTATTGAGGAATGATCTAGATGTGCTTATTCTGCTTACTAATCTACAACAGTTACAAACACTATGATAGGGTTTAGTTAGAAAAAAATACATTAATTTTTTTATCCATAAGTATAGAAAAAAATACAAAATATATTGAAGTCCCTACTATCCACAGTTTGAGGCATCCATAGGTCTGTGGAGGGAGGACACTGAGGAAGGACACTGTAGGATAAATGAACTTGACAAAACCTTAAGGAAAAGAGAACACTCATGCGAGTAAAAAAAAAAAGATGATTATTTCAGTGGTTATTGTATGCCAGGCATTATTCTTAGATGGTGTATGCACTCTTATAAATTTATTAGTACATTATTCCCATTTTATAAATGAAGACATTTGAAAGGCATTGCTTACCTCTACAACTAATCAGTTTTAATGTTAATAAGGATTAAAGTAGCTATACTTAGAGGGATTACAAATCTGCTTAGGTGTTTAGTTTTGGATTTTTTATTTCGTTGTTTTCATTTTTGTTTATTTTTATTTTTGAGACAGTCTTCCTCTGTAGCCCAGGCTGGCCTCAAACTTAACAGTTCTCCTATCTCAGCCCAACTAAGTGTTACAATTATACATGTACACCACCAGACCTGGTCAGTTTTGATTTTGCTTGAAGATTTAGGTTTTATTACATTAAGAGCAAATATATCTGGTTTGTGATTGGTGATGCGTACCTGTATTCGCAGCACTGAAGCAGGACGATTGAGAGCTTGAGGCCAGATTAGGGGATGTAGCTTAGTGGTACACCATTTGCCTGGCATTATGCAAGGCCCTAGGTTCAGTCCTCATAATCACAGGAGAAAAAGAGAAAAAAAACTCTAGGTCAGCCTGCACTACAACCTGTCAAAACAACAACAGAATACAGTTTATTAATGACTGCTATTTGAAGATATTTCAGAAATATATTTACTTTTATATTTTCTATAACTTTTCCACAAATGGATTAGATTTATTTCTAGTAAAGTTCATGTAATGAGTGAAGTAAAGCTTATTTAGGTCAACAATTCCATGTTTGTTACAGTAAACACTACACATGAAGTATTTAGACCCCTCGCAGTTTTTATATATGTTTTGAGGAGTATTTATATGATATTAACAAAGACAGGAGATAGCACATATATATTTGATTATTTAGAAAAGTCTTCACCACATATTTTATTCAACATAAGAATCAGTAGTATCACCTATAATCAGTTGCATGTTCATATATGTGATCATAATTTTGAAAGACTTTTAATTTCTTTGGTATTTTTATAAGATTAACTGTTTTAAGCTGAATTTATAAATTTGCCTAAAGAAAACTGGTTTTGAATAAAGAAAAAATTGAAATTTAACTCTTTCTTCCCTTCCAGGTTTCACCTTGCTTAAATGTCCTCTCACGATTATTGTTTAGCAGTGACTCAGATGTGTTAGCAGATGTATGTTGGGCCCTTTCTTACCTCTCTGATGGACCCAATGATAAAATTCAAGCAGTCATTGATTCTGGAGTGTGTCGAAGATTGGTGGAACTTTTAATGTAACTATAATTTATGCTTTTATAATTGTATAGTTTTGTAATAAGATTAGCCCAGTAAGTTAAGAACTCCTCAGAAGTCACTGTCTTAAAGAGTAGTTAAAAAAATTACCAGTCATACACTTTACAGAGTAGCTATAATCCTAATTGAACCTTAAACTCCTAATTTACAAATTTAACTATTATAATTTACAAATGAGTTTGTAAATTAATCTGTTTATTTTTATATGATTTTCTTCTGAGTAAGGAAGATTTAATTCAACAAGTATGTATAAATGCCTTGGTATATGAGACACAGTAAAATACAGAACACTTTCTTTTCTCACAATCACTGATTTATTCATTGCAATAATTTTGTATAAAAGGTCATGTACTAAAAATCATTTAGTATCTCACTTGTATAAAAGATAATGCTTGTCTTTGACAGGCTGGTTAGCTGTTTTCTTTTTTAAAGAATAGCATTTCTGTATAAATAAAACTTGGTTTAAAAGACACTATAAGCTAGGTGCTGGTGATTCATGCCTATAAGCTACTCAGGAGGCTGAGATAGGAGGATTGAGGTTTGAAGCCAGCCCAGGCAGAAAAGTCTTTGAGATTATAGCTTCAATTAACCAGAAAAAAGCTTGACTACAAGCATGTTTGGAATAGTACAGTGTCAGAATATTAATAAAAAAAGGAAATGAGAACATACAGGCCTTGAGTACTGACATGCATGCTCACAGAATATTTAGCTTCAATATCATGAGAAGAATGTGTGTGTGTATAAAACCTGGATAAAATGAATAGCTTGTGATCTTCAAAAATGATGAGATTATGAAAATCAAAGGAAGATTGAGGAACTGTTTTGATTATGACAGACTGGAGTGACATAACTATTTGGGTGTAGCACATGGCCTCGAGTTCGTTTTTTTCTTTTTAATTACTTGGAATTAGTAAAATGTGAATGAAATGACTGAATGAACAGAATAGAGGGATTGGTACTGTGTAATTTTCTCTAAATTAAAATTTTTTAGTATATGAGGTCAAATTTTTATTTTTTAGGCACAATGACTATAAAGTTGTATCACCTGCATTAAGAGCAGTTGGTAATATTGTGACTGGTGATGATATGCAAACACAGGTAAGTTCAAACTTTAATATGACAAGTTGCTATGTTTTGTTTATTATGTTTCATACCACTTAGTTGTATATTAACTAGTACTTTATAATAAGTGGTGCAGTGTTTTATGCATTCAGGGCAGTGAACATATTTTTGATAACATGTAATCTGTTTATACATCTGTTTAGGAAAATACTATTGTAGACCCAAAGAAATATATGATAAGCTGGGTGCTGGTAGCTCACACCTGTAATCCTAGCAACTCAGAAGGTTTGAAGCCAGTCGGGGCAGAAAAGTCTGACAGACTCCATCTCCAAAATATCCATGAAGTAAACAGGGCTGGAGGTGTAGGTCAAGTAGGAGACTGCCAGCTGAGAAAAGAGGAGACCCTAAAGTCAAACCTCAGTACCACCCCCCCCAAAAAAAAAGTATATGACAAATATTCTGTTTCAGGAATTTATATCTAATTAAGGAGAAAATATTTAAATAAAGCAAATAAACCTAGTTGATATGTATATATGAATTATCAGTGGACCAGACAGTAAATCTTGTAAAAGTTTTTGAAGAAGATCAGCATACTAAATTTCGTTAAGGAGTTAGAACTAAAACTAGATGCTAAAAGTAAAGAAATACAGGAGTTAAAACTAAAACTAGATGCTAAAAGTAGAGAAATACTTTAATAGAAAGTTTTTATGTGATGATAAATGTAGAAGCAGACATGTGTAAGGACTGAAGTCAAAAGCCAGCTCAGGTATGAAAGTCCGTAAGACAATTATCTCCAATTAATCACCAAAAAAAGCCTCCACTTCTATGGAGTTGTGGCTCAAGTGGTAAAGTCCTAGCCTTGAGCAAAAAGAAGCTCACAAATAGTGCTCAGGTCCTGAATTCAAGCACCAGGACTGGAAGCAAAAAAAAAAGAAAAAAAAAGCATTAAACCTAATCAGAAACATTAAATGGTGACTGATTGTAAATAGGTTTCAAATGGGGTTAAAAATAGCAGGGTGAAAATAAATAATTCCAGAATTAGTCATTAGCTACATGTATATGTATATGTCTTTGAAAGAAAGATGAGACATCAAATTAAGGTGTGATGTCAGGATTCTCTTGTGTTTACCATCTTAAAAGTATGTTTTTTTTTTAAAGTTCTAGCCTACATTTTGTTTTGTTTTTGTCAGTCATGGGTCTTGAACTCTGAGCCTGAGCGCTGTCCCTCAGCTCTTCAGCTCAAGGCTAGTGCTCTACCACTTGAGCTACAGAACCACTTCTGAGTTTCTGGTGGTTTATTGGAGATAAAGAGTTTCATGGACTTTCCTGCCCAGGCTGGCTTTGAACTGAGATCCTCAGATCTCTGGCTCCTGAGTAGCGAGGATTACATGTGTGAGCCACTGGCGCTTGGCTTACATTTTCTTTTTTTTTTTAGTTTTAACTTTTTAAATTCTATTTAATCACCAAAGTAAATAAGCAATTGATTCTGGTAACTGATAGTTATTCTATCAAAATACCCATTTAATGAAAACACTCTTCCAAATATACTATGTATTTTCAACTTAATTTTTACTTCAGTGCTCTTTACATTCTTTACCAAAATTTAAATCATTTTGAATATAGGAACATAAAGAATTAGAATAATTAGTGCTGGTGGCTTATATCTGTAATCCTAGTTACTCAGGAGGCTGAGGTCGGAGGATTGCAGTTTAAAGCCAGCCTGGGCAGGAAAGTCTGTAAGACTCTATATCTCTAATTAACCACCAGAAAACCAGAAGTGATGCTGTGACTCAAGTGATAGAGCACTCGCTTTGAGCTGAAGAGCTGAGGGGACAGGTCCAGGCCCAGAGTTCAAGCCCCATGACTGACAGGGAAAAAAAAAAAGAATTAGAAGGGAATAAAGACCTTTGTATAGTGATAAAGTAGATCTTTACCTAAGAAAAGTAGAATAATAAAACTTACTCTGCACATTAAGGTTTCTTCTTTTTGTGTGTGTGTTTGGGGGGTGGTTATGAGTATTGAACCTAGCATTTGTCTCCTTTGTGTGTGTGTATAAGTACAGGTCCTGGGGCTTGAACTCTGGGACTGGGCGTTGTACCTGAGCTTATGTGCTCAAGATTAGCTCTCTATTACTTGAAGTACAACTCTACTTTCAGCTTGTTTGGTGGTTAATTGGAGATTAGTCTCAAGGACTTTCCTACCTAAGCTAGTTTCAAACCACAATATTAGGATAGTAGGATTACAAACTTGAGCTACCCGTACTTGGCTTGAAACTAGAATTCTTGAGAATGCTACTCAAGCATTTTACTATTTGAGCAATACACCCAGCCTTCATCAAGGAGCGTGTGTGTGTGTGTGTGTGTGTGTGTGTGTGTGTGTGTGTGGCTTGAACTCAATGCTTGTGCGTGTGTGTGTGTGTGTGTGTGGCTTGAACTCAATGCTTGTGCGTGTGTGTGTGTGTGTGTGGCTTGAACTCAATGCCTATGCATTGTTGCTTAGCTTGTGTGCTCTACCACTTGAGCCACAGCTCTACTTGTAGCTTTTTGGTGGTAAATTGAAGAGTCTCATGGACTTTTCTGCCCTTGCTGACTGAACCTTGATACTTAAGATGTTTAGCCTCCTGACTAGCTAGGATACAGGTGTGACACATGCACTGGCCATTAAAGATTTTTTAAAATGTCAGGTTGCTTTCGGATTGCTGCATATGTGTGTGTATAGTGAAATATGTATATATTTGTATAATAGAAATTATACATTTCTGTATAGATTATTTACTGTAAAACTTTTTGTTTCCATTTCTAATTTGTTTTAGGTAATTTTGAATTGTTCTGCATTACCCTGTCTCTTACACTTGTTGAGTAGCCCAAAGGAGTCAATTAGAAAAGAAGCCTGTTGGACTGTTTCTAACATTACTGCTGGAAACAGAGCTCAGATTCAGGTAAAATACCTTATCCATCTGAGACAAGAACAAATGTTACTTTGAACAAAAGCTGTCATTTTATCAGTGACTGTAGAGAATAGTACTAGTATCACTAAAAAAGGATGTATTTTGAAAGAACCTTCCTGAAAAGTATTTCAGAGAGCATAGTATTTCCTCCTATAAAATAATGGCATTGCTTTTAGTATTCTAGTGAGGAATAGTAATTAAACTTATTAAAATGTTTAACGGTGCCCAGTGTAATTGTTAGTTTTTAGAAAGTAATGATTTTTCTTCAGTTTTAAGTAAGTTAGGTGTTCTCTCAGATTTTAATGATTTATTAGGGTCTTATCAAGCTCCTTGGGTTGGTGAATATCTCCATTGTATCAATTATATACCTGTGCTTTACTATCTTTAAGACTTACATCCTACCCTTATCATCTTTATTCTTTTGTTTTTTTGGTTTGTTTTTGTCAGTTATGGGACTTGAACTCGGCTGGGGTGCTATCCCTCAGCTCTTCAGCTACCACTTGAACCACAGCAGCACTTCCAGTTTTCTGGTGGTTAATTGGAGATAAGAGTCTAGGGACTTTCCTGCCCCTGCTGGCTTTGAACCGTGATCCTCAGATTTCAGCCTCCTGAGTAGCTAGGTTTACAGGTGTGAGCCACTGGCGCCTGGCTCATCTTTATTCTTTTGAAAGGTAATTTCCAGCTAGACATGGTGGTGCACACCAGTAATCCTAGCATGCAGATATTAGGATAGGACCATACCAAGTTTAAGGCTGGCCTGGTCTATAATGTATCTCAAGACATACACAAAATAATAAAGGTAATTTCCTTTTAAGAAGAAAGTATTTGTACATTTGTTGGCAGATTAGAGATCAAATAATTTCAAAGATTTTGTTAGAAACCTGACCCAGTTTATGGCAATTTGGAAATACTTAAGTATTTATAATCAGTACATCTTGGGCCTGGGAAGATGGCTCAGTAGTAGAGTGCTTGCCTTTCATGCATGAGGCCCTGGGTTCCATTTCTCAGCACCACATAGCAGAAAAAGCTGGAAGTGGCTCTGTGGCTTCAGTGATAGAGTGCTAGCCATGAGCTGAAAAGAGCTGAGGGACAGTGCCCAGGCCCAGAGTTCTGGCCCCATGACTGGCAAAAAAACAAAAACAAAACAGTACATCTCTACTTAGTAATGTTTTAGAAAATGTTTTGTACTAATGGTGTCGCATCATTTTTCATCCTCCTCTCAGGCTGTTATAGATGGAAGTATTTTTCCTGTTTTGATTGAGATTCTTCAGAAAGCAGAATTTCGCACCAGAAAAGAAGCAGCTTGGGCTATAACTAATGCAACTTCAGGAGGCACTCCAGAGCAAATAAGGTGGGATTTAAGTTTTTACAATTTTTTAAGAGTAAATCAGACAGGATCTGAATTAAAACATGCTCCTTATTTAGTGATGAAACTCACATTTCTGTGCCCATAATTACATAAGCATGTATTAATATGAAACAACATTAGCTGAATCTTTCATAATTAAAAAAAATGTAAATGATAATTAGCACCATCTTCTTTTGCAGAATGGTGCTAATTTGAACAGAAACTGTTTATTTTCAAATTATACTGTCATGAAGGTTTTCCTTTTTTATTTGAGGTTTAAGCTCAGGGCTTGGTACTTGCTAGACAAGTGTTCTACTGCTTAGGCCATGATAATAGCCTTTTATATCAGATGATTTTTTGAGATAAAGTTTTGTTGTTTCCCAAGGCTGTCCTTGACTGCAAACCTCCTGTTTGCCTGGACTACCCTTGGTCAAAATCCTTCTGATCTCAGACTCTTAATGTGACTGGCAGATTTTTAAAAAAATATAATCATAGAAATCTTAACACTATTACATAAAAGTGACTAATAAATTTGAATATCAATTAAAGTAAAAGTGAAGTACACATTTAATGATTCTCTATTCCTAATTGTTATACCAGTGGGGTTTTTTTTTGTTGTTTTTTTGCACTGTCCATTTTGCTGCTCCTTTTGCTTAAGGCTAGTGATTCACCACTTGAGTCACAGTGCCACTCCTGGCTTTCCTCTGATTAATCGGAAATAAGAGTCTCATGGGCTTAGCTGCCAGTGCTGGCTTTGAATCACAATCTACAGATTTCGGCCTCCTGAGTAGGAATACAGGCATTAGCCACTGATCCAGCTAACTAGTGGCATTTTTTTTTCCTATTCTAGTTATATTTCATGTGTACTAGTTTTTGTTTTTATAATTTAAGCTTCTTATTAACTTAACTGATAGTTGTAAATGGGCATTTAAATCAGACTAGTTTCAAATTTTACTTTAGTAAAAATTGTGTGATCTTAACAGTTATTGATTCTAGTGTCTTTATTTTTTAAGTTCAATAATATTAGTATCATAAGTGAAATTTATGCATTTAAACTGTTCAGCATAGTAATGATACCTGGAGTTCTCAAGTAAAATTTGCCACTGTTAATCATTTTTGTAACCATATTTTTTTAATCAGTATTAATTTCTTAGTCTTTTGAACTGTATTTTCTATCTTTTTATCTCCAGTAACTAAGTTCCATTTTGTGCCTCAAATAAAAGTTTGATTTCCTACAGAATCTTATTTTGAAGATTCCTCCACCTGACTCAAGAATTCTTAGGTTTCTTTCTTTTTCTTTTTCTTTTTTTTTTCTTTTGCCAGTCCTTGAACCCAGGGCCTGGACACTGTCTTTTGGCTTTTTTGCTCAGGGCTGGTGTTCTCCCACTTGCATAGTTCCACTTCTAGCTTTTTGATAGTTAGAGATAAGAATTTTCTACTAGCTAGCTTCATTTGTGATCTTTTTATACCTCAGCTTCCTGAGTAGCTAGGATTTACAGACCTGAGCCACTTGTGCTAGAGTGAGAATTTCTTGAACTCAGATTATATTTGGTCTACATTCCACTTGTAGTTATTAAGTACCAGCAATCATGTACTTTTATGTCTTATAACTGAGGTAGTTATTCATTCAACAAATATTACTGCTTAATTATGGTTCAGTATATAGGAAGGATGTGCTCCAGTGAAGGTACATCCATTTATTAAAGTTAATTTTTATTAAATGTTTTTACTCTATATTCTCATAGCCTTATAAAATTGACACTATTATTATTCCCACTTGAACATGGGAAACAGATATCTAGTAGTTACTTAGGGTCATACAATTAAGACCCATGGTGTCTGACTTCAGACCCTGTTCTTAACTTTTGTGCTTAATATGAACTTTTTGCCGAGTAAACAGATTAGTTACTTCATTTACATTAGACAGAATAGAAAAACATGCTAACTAGGAAAGAATGAAGCATTAGGAAATGAATGTAATATTTCAATGACCATTTTTATGAATATTTACAGGATGACTTGTTTTGTTTCTGGACATCACTTGCATTTCTTAAATGTAGCATGTTTAAGAATATTATAATTGCTTCCAGCCCAAGCCTCACCTTAAACGAAACACACACACACACACACACACACACACACACAAGTGGAATCTACTATTTTTAGTGTTGATATGGTATGCAGAAACAAATCCAAGTACAAGTTTGCCTGTGTGTATAATTTTCAGTATTTATAAAATTGTTTATTAGTAGTTATTTTAGAGGAATGTAGAATATAGGATTTCAGGTTCCTGTGTACATAAAAAATATAGATGTTTGTAATATTTGAGCTTTTATACAAATATTTTTCTTAACTGCTTGTGCTTTGTTAAGAATATTTTTGTTATTATAAAATACAGGGTTTAAAAATTAACAGGACTTAAGAAACAAAGAACTCCCACTCATCTGGTCAAACCACTACTAAATATCCCCATGCTGCTGATCACATGTATGGTGTATATGTGTACACCGTTATATGTTTTTGCTCCAGGAAAGTTAGAATGAACTTGTGACTTTAAATGAGCATCATTATTCCACAATACTGTGAAATTTGGGAAATTATGTAATCACTTAATCACAATTAAAAAAGAAAAGAAAAGAACCTCGGGGAAGGTAGGGAGGGAAGAGATGGTAGGGGGAAAACAATGAAGGGGGTAACAATGCTCAATAGGAAGTATACTCATTACCTTGCTCATGTAACTGTAACCTTCTGTATAGTATCTTTACAATAAAAAATTTAAAAATAAAATAAAATACAGGGTTTATTAAAGTCTTAATTTTTTTTTATTTTCCCCACTTCTCTTTTTTTAAATTTCTTTAAAGGTATTTGGTAGCTTTAGGTTGCATTAAACCGCTTTGTGACCTTTTGACTGTAATGGACTCCAAAATAGTGCAAGTGGCTTTAAATGGACTTGAAAATATATTACGTCTTGGAGAACAAGAATCTAAGCAGAATGGAGTAGGCATTAACCCATATTGTGCTCACATTGAAGAAGCATATGGTAAGCTATCAGTTAAAAATGTGTAATTATAGTTAATTACTACCTGTCTCAAGTAGTTTCCCCTTGTGCCATAAATTGTTTTTACTGTAAAAGCAAATTTACCTATAACTTTTCCTAACCGTGTATTTTCACTATTTAACTTTATTTTTACATTGTCCTTATGCAGAAATATTGACTGATTATAGTACATATCTGGTTTTATGTTCTCCTTATTAACATTTTAAGACATACATTTCTTTATGATTTTTTTCTTATTTGCCAGTCCTGGGAGTTGAACTCGATCTGGGTGCTGTCCCTGAGTTCTTTTTGCTCAAGGCTAGCACTCTACCACTTGTACAGCACCACTTATGTATTTTTTCTGTAATTACTTGGAGATGAGAATCTCACGGACTTTCTTGCCCAGGCTGGTACAGGCTAAGTAGCTAGGATAATAGGTATGAACCACTGGCACCCAGCTTCTTTATGATGTTCATGCTTACAAGATCCATGGTTTTATATTTAGTGAGCATTGAGAACAGTTTTAGCCATATACTTACAGTTTTACATTAGTTTGTGTGCCACCTTATATATGCTAAAATAAGTATCCTTCTACATATAAATTTGTTTTTTCTGCTGAATCAGTATCTTGATATAAATTTTCAGGAATAGAATTGTTGAGTTTAACCTTCCCATAGGTTTTATTCTGCTTTCTAGAAGCCCATTACCTCAGAGTGTCAATGGTTTTGTAGAAATGTCCATAGCTTCATAATTGTTGAGCTGCTGTTGTAGCAGATGCAAAATACTATTTTCAAGTTAGTTTAAGTGCATTTCTTGGCTTATTTCTTATAGAATAGTATGTACTATCCGTATGCTAGTATATTTTGTCCTTCAAATTAAGTATTTATTGTACTTTGTCCAGTTACATATTTGACTGTAACTTTTGAAATAACTGTTTGTACTTATTTACTTTGATATGGCTCCTGGACTTTTTCTTACTTAGTTGACAAATTCTGTTCATTCATGTTTAATAAGTACTCAGTTTAATTCTGTGTCTTCAAAGTTTCCAAAGTTGCTGCTACTAGTGGTCATTTGATGCAAATTAATCTTTTTAGTAACCAGATTTTTCTGATTAGATTATTAAAGTATTTAACTCATAAAATTTAGTTAAGTATAAATCTATTATTTATTTGATTATTCCCTTTTCTAGATTAAATCTCCTTATATTTTATGACAAGTCAAACTTTTACCTATGGGGTTTAAATGAAGCCCAGAAAAATCGCATTGCCTTTATTTCTGATTAAAACACTATATAAACACAGGATAGTAATTACCAATTTAAGATATTTCCTTACTATAGCTACTATTTTGGTCCCAAATTCTGTTACTATTTTGTGGTATTCTAGTGTATAGATATGACTACTTTGCTTACTCTTTCTTCTATAAATGATTTATTGTAAATGACTTACTTTTAAATGAAAAAGTACCTTATCATTACTCAGATATATGTAGATTGATTGACTAATTCATGCAGTGCTGGTGTTTGAACTCAGGGCCTTTCACTAGGCCTTTCACATCGGAATGAAGTTTCTCCATTTCATTTATAGATTGCATTTTTGATAAGTTGTGTAGCAGTTAGCCCTACATAGTATGTTGTAGTGAAAAGATGTCATGGGTTTGCAAATGATTTGCATTTATTAAGAACCTTCAGCTCAGCTTTTGATGTGTTCATTGAAGTTTTGTCACTTTCTTTTATTGTGCTTTCTTTTTTAATATAATTACTTTGGAAAGGACCTGTGGAGGTCCTAGCAGGGTGGTTGGTGTTCCTGTTCCTATATTCCTCAAATACTGTGATCCTCTTTGCATCCTATTTCCCCAGACTCTCATTCTTAAAGAATAAGGCATAGATTGGCAGTTGATGTGGACATTAATTGAAAATAGTCCCATTATCAGTGGAGTAGATGGATGCTGTTGATTTATTTTGATTTAAATGTTATCAAAACTAATACTATGTTTTTATATATTATGTTTCTATAATAGGACTGGATAAAATTGAGTTTCTGCAAAGCCATGAAAACCAGGAAATTTACCAGAAAGCTTTTGATCTGATTGAACATTATTTTGGTGTAGAAGATGATGACTCTAGCATTGTACCTCAGGTGGATGAAAACCAGCAACAATTTGTTTTTCAGCAACAGGAAGCACCAATGGAAGGTTTTCAACTTTAACTTGATGGACCATAAAAAGTAATGCCTAAAAGGTAGCTTAGGATCTCATCCATGTTGCCAGTGTCAGAACATGGAGGAAAAGAATGAATCTGATACACTTTTACAAGCAAAATGAAGCAAAAGTTTCCATTCAGATGCAACCTTTGCTTATAGGTTTTTGTTCTTTGTTTCTTGGTAATTTGTTTTGTTATGGCTATATCTGCCTTTTGTTATTTGGATTTTTATATCTTTGTGAACGATTAAACACATTATGCAATTATTTAACTAAAGCTTGAATAGGAGAATTTTGATGAAGTATTACATAATGGTTCTGAATTTTTTTCAAGTATTCTTGGAAACTGCACAATAACAGATTAGCTGTCAATAATTGCATTTTTGGCAGTAGTCTGACATGCCCAATCTACCAAATCTACCTCTTACCTTGAAGCAAAAATAAAAACAAAAGCTTCCGAAGCATTGTAAAAGCTGAATTAAAATGTGAAAATCTTACCTTTAATTCTAAATCACTGTGCTGTAGATTGTACTTTGCAAAAAATGATTACAACAGAAAACCTGCAAAATTTATAAAACAGAAAAATCAGTTGTACTGATAACTGTTAAATGTGGCAGTTGTAAGGAGAGAAGCTGTTCTTCATGTTGAACACATTAAGACTACAAAACAATTGTGTTTTTAACATGTAAATGCTATTAGTATATTTTCTATTTTTCACCAAATATGCTACCATTTTGAAAGTGTTTTATTATTTTTACAGTCTTCCTTTTGAAGAAAATCATGACAGATGCTCACTCTCATGAATCTAAAGTAAAACTGCATACCTAAAATACTGTACCTATATCTCTGATTTTTTTCAGAGCAGTAATTGAAAAATTTTGTTCTGTGTATAATGTGAACTTAAGTTACATTAGTGACAAAACTATCCTGAAGAAGTCACGTTATTGTGTATTAAATTTTATTAAAAGCATTTAATGTTTGGACTCAGTAAGTGATGATATTAATGAAAATTGCTAAAGATTCTTTAATAGAAATCTATATTAGAAATGTTTTCTTTTGGTAATAACTCAGAGGGCCATACTGCTGCTTGTTATAAATCATATGTTAGATTACATTTGTATCAGATTGGTTATATATATGTGTGTGTTTGTTTTATGAATTAACAGCAAAAACCTCTTCAAACTATAAAAATCTAAAAGGTTTCAATAGAAAAGTTATATATATATTTACACATATGTATGTATGTCTTTGTTATTCTCCTGGTACTGTGTGTGGTAGAATTTTCTAAGTAGATGTGGTACTTTTCAACTCAATCTTTTAATTTATAGTTACATGTAGACTATTTACATTTCCAATTATATACCTAGAATTCTTATTTAAAATCTAATTTACAGCTTGTTTTAGATGGGAATTAAAACATTTTGATATGACTCATAGTTTATTCTGTAAAGAAAGATTTCATTTATGATAGCATTTATGTTTCTGCTGGAAATCAGAGGCATGATATGAGAGTATATATAGGAATACTTTAAAATAGAATTATGCTGTGTAAATTATGTGCCATGTTAAACTTTGAGTAGGCACTTAAAATCTGCAACTATAAAATCCAGGTTCAGTGGTGTCTATAATGCTGACTTCATCTGCCAATCCCTTTTATACTGCAAAAAAGAGGATTGTGTCTGTGTCCTTTTTATTGTAGTAGAAATTACATTGTTGAGTATAAAAAGTATTTCTTTTGCATTATATATATTAAAAAACAGGGTAATGATATTAAAAATTACTGAATTGATAGTGAAGCTATCAGATATATACTGTGGTGTTGGACGTTCTAAGTATCAGGTGACAGGGTATTCTATTCTTTGTAATCAGTTGAACTTGATATTACAGCATAATTCACAAACTAGCCAGCTGTGCCTGCTTTTGAGGACCACGTAGTCACTATGATAAATCTGTGAACCCAAACTTTCAAAACATAGTTCTTATAAAACTTAATGTCTATGTATGCACATGCAGGTACACATAGAATGTCTCCAAGGAAGGTTTCAAAATTTGCCACTAACAAGTGTTGTATTTCTAAGTTAAAATATGGCCCTGTCTCAAAAATTTTACTATTACTTGAATAATTAATTTGATTAGATTTGAATGCAAAGGTCCTGGAGAAAGTCTAAGTCTGGTGATGATTTATTAGATTATGACTAATTGGGATACTTTAAAAATTATAAAAAATGTGACCAATGTTTTCAAGCGTGCCATTAAAAATGCTCCAAAATTTAGCTGGGTGTCAGTGGCTCATGCCTGTAATCCTAGCTACTCAGGAAGCTGAGATCTCAGGATCAAGGTTTGAAGCCAACAACTCCACCCACCCCTCCTCCACAGGGGTGGGAAAGTCTGTGAGACTGTTATCTCCAATTAATCACCACAAAAGCTAGAAGTGGAGTTGTGACTCAAATGGTAGAATGTAGCCTTCAGCAAAAAAGCTCAGGAATAGCAGCAGCAAGACCCTGAGTCCACAAGACCAGCACAAAACACACACAGCTTCATAATTTGTTTTATTAATCTTTATTGTCCCTTGTGAAAAGAATAATTTGCTTTCCTAAGATTTATGGTACATACATCTGAAAGAAACTGCCAAATCAAATCAGACTGTGTTATAAAGAGGAATGTATTGGCATTAATGTAAATATCAAGACAATACTGGAAAGTTCATTTCATTTAATTACATTTGGTATTTGAACTTCTACTAGTTAATCTGTGAACTATGCTTGCTTACTCATTTATGAGCACTCCACTCATTGGCCTGTTTTTGTTGAAATAACACTGTAAGTGTTATTTCAAAATGTCACTAACTTGAGTTTTAGCGTCATTTATTCACTTGTAGCACTGGAACACACACAAACAAAAAAAAACAGGAATAAATTACTGGCAGAGAAAGAATAGTGTTTGGTAATGATAAAAACCTGTTTGCAGTTAAAGATTGATTTATGGGGAGGACTAAAAGAAGCATTTATTACCTTTGACTTTTTCTTACAGGAAGGAGCATAATGGAAAAAGGAAATATAAACCTTACTGAAGTTTGGTACTGTTCTAAGTTTAGTGTACTACTCGCTTAATAGTGAAACTGAGATCAAATGGTTAACTTATTCATTCTAGTTTGTAGTACTACTATTTTATGAAATGTGACATGATAGATGCAATATAATAGGGCTCTAAAATGGTAGTATTTCTTTACATTTTGATTGGGAAGTAAGGTAAAGGGAGGATATTGTTACCTAACTAAACACAAGAATTATGCAATATTATAAAATATTACAGCCCTATATTAAAAATAATAAAATATTATTTTACAGTTGCATTTATATGAATGTGTCTATTTCATTTGATTTCACTTAATAATGTGTTTTGCTAACAGGGAGCAAAACTAAATGGCTGTCATTGGTTAGCATTTTATCTATATAAAACTAACAAAGGAGATACACAGAATCATAAAACATAGTTGGTTAATCCAAAAAACATTCAGAGAAAGAGGAACAGTGCAACCAAAAAAAAAAAGAGAGAAGAAAAGGAAGAGAACAGAAGAAACAGTGACAAGATAGTAGATCTTTTTTTTGGGAGAGGCGGTTATGGGGCTTGAACTCTGGGCTTAGGCACTGTCCCTCAGCTCTTCAGCTCAAGGCGAGTGCTCTACTGCTTGAGCCACAGCGCCACTTCTGGTTTTCTAGTGGTTTATTGGAGATAGGAGTCTCACGGTCTCCCTGCCCGGGCTGGCTTTGAGCCGTGATCCTCGGTTCTCAGCCTCCTAGGGTAGCTAGGATTACAGGCGTGAGCCTGATTAAGATAGTAGCTCTTATAGATCTAACCTCAACCACATAAATTTATAATTTAAAGACTAAATTGTAAGATTTAAAAAAAAAAAAAAAAGAAGTGGCGCTGTGGCTCAAGTGGTAGCACTAGCCTTGAGCTGAAGAGCTGAGAGACAGAGCCCAGGCCCAGAGTTCAAGCCCCACGACTGACAAAAACCAAAAAAAGCAAGACCTTTATGATTCGTCTATTTTCAATGTTTTGAGGTGCTTTTATATTCTTCAGCACGGCAGTACTAATTTTTAGTTTATATTGCCACCAACAGTATATTGTTTTCTTTTTTCCTACATCCTCTGCAACATTTATAATTTTGGCCTAGTCCTAGTTGCTCAAGGAGGTTGAGATCTGAAGATTGCAGTTCAGAGCTACCCCAAGCAGGAAGGTCTTTGAGACTTACCTCTAATTGGCCACCAGAAAATTGGGAGTGGTGCTGTGGCTCAAAGTGGTTAAGAGTGCTAGCCTTGAGTTAAAAAGCTCCAGGACAGCACCCAAACCTTGAGCTGAAACCCCACAACTGACAACAAAAAAAGCCATTGTAACTTGATATTTATCGTGGTTTTAATTTGTATTTCTCTGAGTGCTAATGATATTGAAGCCCACTTGAGATGTATTCTAAGGATACAAAATCATACCAGCCAGGAACTGGTGGATCATGCCTATAATCCTAGCTGCTCAGAAGGCTGAGATCTGAGGATCAAGATTCAAAGCCAAGGAGGAAGCAACAATGCTGGATAGGAAATGTACTCATTACCTTGCTCATGTAACTGAAACCCCTCTGTACAGTATTTTTACAATTAAAAAAAGTTGGGCTGGGAAGGTGGCTCGGTGGTAGAGCACTTGCCTTGCATGCATGAGGCCCTGGGTTCGATTCCTCAGCACCACATAAGCAAAAAAAAAAAGATAATAGAAAGTTAAAAAAAAAAAAGATTCAAAGCCAGCCCTGGCAGAGAAGAATCTGCAAGACAATTATTTACAGTTAACTACCAAAAAAAGCTGGTGGAGCAATGGCTCATGTGGTAGAGCATTATCCTTGAGCACAAAAGCTCAGGGACAGGACCCAGGCCTTGAGTTTGAGCCTCAGGACCGCCACCAAAAGAAAACAATCCCAACAATCATCGTACCAAAGAGATAGTGGCTTCCCTGTTTTTTCTTACTATTCACAATAGTTAAGACATGGAGAATCAACCTGGTGCTTGGTTTTTAATTATGTTAGGACCCACATTTAAATTATTCTTTTACACTATTAACCTTTGTGAGGAAGTTACTAAGCAGCATTTTCCAGATGCACCTCCCATTCTGAGCCCTGATAACCTTGAGCTACAAGGCATTTCTGCTGAGCTGGCAGAAATCAAACTATTACAGCCATCTTTGAGCTCTAAAAACTTTCCACTTCTCTGAGGAATAGTCTTGGGTAATAACCACATGGTCACCTTAGCTGAAGACTCCATCTCCCCGCAATGCAGACCTCCAAAATTTCCCTTGTATCACCTGCAGCCCTCAAACATCCAAGGAAACAAAATGAACAACCTTAGAGCTCAACTAATTTGTTTCTTTTATTTCACAAATCACTGCCCACATCTGACATCTGCTGTTTGTTTCTTATTTTTATCTGTAGTTCAGTTGTTTCAGACTAGTCCTTACTGTTCTATTTTGGTGGTAAAAAATGGCATTCCAGTCTGTACTTTTCTTCTAGACAGACTATATATCTGAGGCTAGGTTTGAATTTACAATGTAGCCCCAGCCCCAACCTTACTGCCTTACTGTCTCAGCCTCTTAACCAATAGAATTACAACTGTACATCACCATACCTGGCTCTTTAAAGATCTTTTAGCAGACTGTATGGAATGAGCTTTGCTCCCTTTTCTCATTTCCAATGTATTTTCTTGTTTATCTCAATGACACTTGGCAAATTTGACTATGGTGATCATCTATGTCTTTTTAAAAATTTATTTCATTAGTTTCTGCCTTTGACCTGGGTAGTTGATGTAGACATATTCACCGTGTAAAACTTACCAAGTTATATATAGTTTTGTGCATTCTTGAATCAATGGTATGCACCAAAAAATTTTGGTAATATTTTAGAAAGGTCTTATACTTGTGGGTAGTAAAATAAAACCATAGCAAATATTTCTTAAATATATTGTTTTACCTATCGTTTATTGTTGCTGATGATAGTAATGGCCACTTAGAATATCATTTCATTTTAGCCTGTGCAGCCATTGCTGCTTCTTCACGCCACTTTGCTTTCTTTGCCAGGTTCCAACTTGTTAAAGATTCATGTCGTCCTGCAGCCTGTAAACAACAGAACACACGGCCTTGTGACTCTCTAGAAGAACTTAGATTTTAGTTAAGAACAATAGAAAAGAAAAATAAAACACGTCATAGTTCCTTAGGAAAACTTCTTTATTATGGAAAAAGTTACATGTCTAGACTTCCAGTCTGCAAGACAGTTGATGTCAAAATCTGCCCCTTTCCCCAATTCCCATCCTTCTGATATGCACAGACAAATTTGTTGGATAAAACATAATATGTAAGCCCAAAATCATAAAAGGGAATCTTCCACTACCAGAAATGCCAGGTAGTTCAAGGAAAATAGCCAAGATAGAAGGAAATGGTTTCAGAGCTGTTGTCTTTTGGATAATTGGACTTAAAGGCTTTGGGATAGACTGAAAGCATCAGAAAAACATATGAAGTAACTGAAATTCCTCTCATGGTCCAGGGATCTCACAAGGAAAGTAGGCATTTATCTTGGTGTGGGGAGAGGAGACCTAATATTTATGGTTTTTGTTGCTGAGGCAATTTACCAACCATTAAAAGATGCATAAAAACTCGAGAACCATGAACTTAGTAGGTAGTCACTTCTAGTACCTTATCGAGTAGTCACTTACCTAATATAGTTAAGATCAAGAAATGACTGGATCTCTTTCTTGCATGTTTGATTGCTTAGCCCAGTGTTTTCTAGTTTCCATTTAATGAGAACAATATTAAAAGGACAGATTATTTTCTAAGCTAGTAGGATTGAATGGGTGTATTTATGTAACAGTAAGCTTAATGGGTCTTAGTTCCAGTGTGAAGTTAGTGAGCTCATGTACACACTAGAGAACCTGAGAATCATAGCATTAGGCACAATGATGATTGGTGGGTGGAATGCTGGGATTGAACCTAGTGTCTCACACAAGCTAGGCAAGTGCTCTGCCACTGATCTATCCCTAGGCTCTCTCTATTTCTTTTAGGGACATACTCACCCTTTTGGCAGAAATGATCACTGCAAAGCAGGCCACAATCGTGAGTCCAATCATTATGTAGCAGGCTTTCACTCGAGCTTTGTTTCTTGCAGCATCTATCATTTCAGGCCTAAACCAAGATTAAATATTTTGTCGATATCGTTTGTGACAGGCATGATAAATAATGATTTATTATGCTTGCCAGTTAGTCACTGATTCCAAATTATTAGGTGTTCTATTCAAGTTGAGATCTTTTTTTTTTTTTTTGGTAGGTCGTGGGGCTTGAACTCAGGGCCTGAGCGCTGTCCCTCAGCTCTTCAGCTCGAGGCGAGCGCTCTACCACTTGAGCTACAGCACCACTTCCTCAAGTTGAGATCTTAAGGTAGTGTTAGCCACTATGAAAGTATAGTACAGAATATTTAATTTCCAATTGCTCAAAATGAAACCATAAGAAATTATGGCTTTTTCCAAAACATAAGGAGATATGACAAAGTAAACAAGACTCAAGAAATAAAGGACCTCCACTCAGCTGGTTGAATCATTACTAAATGACCCCATGCTATTGACCACATATATGGTATATTTGTGCACATCAGAGGGAAACTAGGAGGAGGACACAGAAACAGAGGGAAATGGGAAAACAAACAACAGCAGGACCCATCAGCTGCACTGGTCATTGATCAAAACAAACTAAGCAACTCAATGGCAGCTGTGGGAGGGAGGGAATGAGTGGGAAAGAGGGAACAGCTGACACTGAGCAAAAGGAAAGAAGTGTACATATCACCCAATGCGGAAGAAATAACTTGTCAAAGCTCATAGAACTCACAAACTTTATAGACCACAATAAAGACAATTTGCCCCATGAAGGTTAGAATGTGCATGTGATTTTAACTAAGTATCACTATCCCACAATACTGTGAAATTTGTGAAATTTATGTAATCACTTCATCACAATAAAAATTGCGATAAAAAAGAAATTATAGCTTTTGTTCATTAACTAAAAGTAGGAGTTAAAGCCATTTCAGCAGGTTTTTATAAACCCATTTTCAACATTCCCCCACAGTCTTTTCCCCCACCAATCCTATTTTCAAAAGAGACCATTAAACATTTTGTGTAAATAACTGTCAGAGAAAGGGTCTTTCCTTCATAGTTTCATGTAAGAAGTGATCAAAATCACAATAATTTTTCAAAAAAAAAAAAGACAAAAGAATGGGTGTGGTGGTGACCAGCCTGTAATCCAGGTGGAGAACAAGGGACCCAGGATCCAAGAGAGGACAGGGATAAAAGTTCTGGAGATTCCGTTTCTTTCAGTGGCTGAGTGCCTGTTCTCTCCAGCCACACACAGGGAAGCTCAAACGGGAGAATGGCAGCTCAGGCAGACCTAGGAACAAAGCAAGATCTTTTTTTCAAAAAAAAAAAAAAGGCAAAAGGAAGTATGGCTCAGATGGTAGGTATCTGCCTAGCAATTGTAAGGCTCAGGGTTCAAAAAAATACTCAAAACAAAAATACTCAAAACCAAAACCAAAACTGTTAGCTGGGTACCAGTGGCTGAGATCTGAGGATGGAAGTTCAAAGCTAGTCCAGGCAGGAGAGTGTGTAAGATGCTTATCTCCAATAAATCACCAGAAAGCTGGATATGGCACTGTGGCTCAAGTGGTAGAGCATTTGTCTTAGCTGAAGAGCTCAGGGACAGCGCCTAGGCCCAAAGTTCAAACCCCACAACTGAGAACCCCCCTAACCCCCCCCAAAACCCTCTTGCTCTTTTATTAATCTGAAATTTGATAGTTACCTTGGGAACTAGATATTAATTTATATTTTTATTAATAACGTTCTATGCGAGATAAGATTTTAGCAATACTACTTATAAAGTAGTGTTACCAAAGAAATCATGCCTGTGGAACTTTTATATTAACCATTTATAGTAATATGAAACATTACCTTATATAAATATAGTGTTTGATGACGATGATGAAGAAGATGGTGATGGTGATGATGATGATTGGTGGTGGTATTGGCCTTCTGCTTGCTAGGCAAGTGCTCTATCAGAGAGCCATGCCTCAATGCCCTCAGTAATGATAACATTTTGTTTCTTGCCAGGTATACACCTGAACCACAATCCTCTATATTTTGCTTCCCATTATGGCTAGGAGGACAGGCAATTGCCTTTTTTCCAATGAGATGGAACTTGTGGACTATACCGCCCAGGCTGGCCGGAAGTGTGATCTTCTCAGTCTCAGCCTCCCACACAGCTAGGCTAACAGGCATGAGCCACAAGTACTTATCCTTGAGATTGCATCTAGTGCCATTTGTTTCCATCTAATGTTGAGTTTAAATAGAAGGTAGTTAAATTTTTTTTCAAAAATTCTAGGAAGACAGGTTGCAATTTTTCAAGATAAGGATTCAGGTGGTTTTTCTTTCTTGCTATTGTTTCTAACTTATTTATAAGGTGATTTTTTTGTTGCTTTGTATGTCCCTCCCCCACAGTATAACCCCTGTTTTCACTGTATTTGATGTTGGTATAATTTGGGGAGGGGAAAGGAAAAAACAAATTGTTTAAATAGGGATACAGGTAGACCCATTGCAACAATGAGATGTACAAGATGCTATGTCA
>NW_012267373.1:1838898-1886183 GCF_000151885.1 Dipodomys ordii | reverse complement strand
CCTGTCAAAATATCTTTCCATTTTACCATTCCTTTTGTTAGACCTTGAGACTTGTTATGCCTGTCTGCCGCAGACAGGCCTTGAGCATCCAAATTTAAAAAAAATTATAGTGAATAAAGCAAGAGAAAGCCTTTCCTTAGGGGTACGGCCATGGCCACACTCCCGTAATCCTAGTTACTTAGGAGGCTGAGATATGTGGATCTGGTTTGAAGCCAGCCTGGAAAGAAAAGGCTGTGAGACTCATCTCCAATTAAGTACAAAGAAGCTGAAAGTAGTACTGTGGCTTTGGTGGTAGACTAGACTTGAATGGAAAAAGCTCCGGGACAGTGCCCAGACTCTGAGTGCAAAGCCCTAGTACACACACACACACACACACAAGGAAGGAAGGAAGGAAGGAAGGAGGAAGGGAAGAGAAGAGAGGAAGGAAGAAAGGAAAGAAAGAAGAAAGGAAGGAAGGGAAGGAGAAAAAAGAGAAGCATGTTAGATTGATAGGAATATATTGTAAACACATGTGGAAATATAAAAGTGAAATCCTCTGTGTAACTAATATTAGCTAATAAAAATACATAATCAAAAATTAACTTTTTCCATATTTAGCTTGTCTTCATTATGTTTTTGGAAGAATATAAGTTTAAAGTGTTAGCTACAAGCAGGTTCAATGAGTAGTCACTAGCTTGGAAAGCAGTATTAGCTTTTATTCCAGATGGAACTGAACAGATCTGGTCTTTTTTACCTGTCCATCTGGCTTTGATTTGTTATATCAAATTAGTTTAGCACAGAGAAAAAAGTACAGTCATTTTTAAATATAATTCATGTATGGTACAAAAATTATAGTTCACTTGCCAATTAAATATCCATTAAAAGCATAAGATGAAAGCTATCTACACTCTAAAAACTTAATAGGAATATCCATCCTACATAGAAATACATTTAAAAGATTTATTTAAAATAATAAAATGAAAAACATTGAAGAGGGAAAGGAGAGTGAAGGAGAATGTAATTGATGTACTTTATATGCATGTATGAATATAGAACCTGGTAAAATTAGCTTAAAAAGAGGAAGAATAAGAATGAGACAGAGGGGGGGCAAATTCGATCAAAGTACATTATATGCATTATATATAATGAAATATAACATTCCTTGGCAAAATTAGTATATGCTAACTATTCAAGTACTTTCATGTGTCTAGCTTAAAGCTATAATGCTTTTAATCAGCATTTTGCTTTTTGTTAGAAATAGTACATAATGCTTTTTTCTACTGTGATCCTGAGGAAATCGTGTTTTCTGTAAAATGGCTCTCTTCCTCCACACAGCTATTCTAATGTAATACTGGACACAGACCCTCTTGACAAACAGTAATTTACAGTACTACTGGTTGTTTACATTCTTGCTATCTCTGTTAAAACTCCAGATATCAAAACAAACTAATGGAGGGTGGTGTTTTGTTTTCTGTTGTTTTTATTCAGCTGGGATTTAAAGCCTTACATTCCCAAGTACCAATTACAATTTAATCATCAGAGCTTGTGCTGCTAAATGCTTTTCTGAGGCAAATTCATGCTTCACGCCTAGGTTACAGTTTAGTCTACAGATCTTGAGAAAGCAGTTCATTTTTTATCACCAGATATTAGAAAATATTTCTGTAGTTGAATAATTGTGGAAACAGGTGTTAAAAGGCCACGCTATTTCAAATTCCATGTCTAGTTCTCATTACATAACTCTCGATCCAAGGAGGATTCAAATTGTTTCAGAATTCCTTATTAACTATACATTACCCATCACATTTGGTTTTTCCTCTTCCATTTATTTGAGTTGCTTTTGGTAACTTGCAAGCTAGTAAGTGAATTTAAGGGAGGAAGAGGCCAAGCTTGCTGAGGGCCCTGGCTTTCCAGTGGTAGTAGTCAACCTGGTACCCAGAGAGTTGGAGAAGAATCTAGGCTCCCCAGAAGAATCTAGCCTCCCACTCTGAAAAGAGGAGGCCGCCGCATGGATGAGGTTTCTTCCCAGAGACCCTCTAGCAACCCCAGATGAAATGACCAAGGAGCAATCCCTTCCTTGGGTGGAGCAGGGAGCAGATATTTCCACCCCACAGCCCCTCTCCCTTGTCTGGTGCCAGCACCCACTGGGGGCAGGTGATTTCTGTTTGGCCTCAAAGTCCATTGCTGGGCACCTGGGAGCTCTTGGTGGTGGGAGGGGGGTGCAGGGTGGGGTGGGGGACTGGTAACTGGGCCATGATGGACGTGCGCAATAACCGTCTGCCATCTCCCGCCCCCCCCCCGTAAGATAAGCCATGCTGGAGGGGCTGTTATGGCAAAGAACTTGATGGCCCTGTGGCCGCCTTGGCCCCCAGGTGCGCAGCGACGGGAGGGGCACGGAACGACCCCCCCAGCTCCTCCCCCTCCCCGCACCTCCCACCCGCTCCCCGCGCCACACTTACGGGACGCGCGGTGGGATGTCCTGCACGGATCTGAAGCGCCCGGTCCACAGCAGGATTTTCTTGTCGAACTGCGAAGGCTTGAGCTGCGCGGGGACCCCGTGGAGCTTCTCTGCCGGGACGGGGCGAGGGCACAGGCGCCGGGGATGGGCGAGGGGACAGGCGGATCCAACCTGCCCCCCCCCCGCGCGCCCCAGGCTCCCGGGCCCCCTCCCCAGCCTTTCTCCCCAGCAGTGCCACGTCTCCCCGGCCGTTCTCCCCGACGCTGGCTCACCTTGACCTCGAGGGGTCCCGCCGCTGGCAGAACGGGGTAGGCTCTGGGGCCAAGGAACCCAGACCCGGGACCCCAAGCCGAGGCGCAGGAAGCCTCCCAAAGCTGGGAGCATGCTGCCTTTCCCGCACCCCACACCCCGCACCTGCCCCCGCGCGCAGCGTTCTCCCCGCAGCCCCGCACACCCCTCTCTCAGCCGGGGTGGGGGTGGGGGAGCCGCGGGAGCCCCAAGGGGCCCACACTCCGCCCCCTGTCCCCGCCCCGGCCGCGGCCCCAGGCCCCAGCCCCCACGGCTGAGAACTGCCCTGTGCCCAGGCTCTCCGCAGGGGGGCAAGGGGGGGACGGCTGCTGCGGCTCCTTTTAAGCCTATTTCATTAGTCAGTCTTGGTCCCATTGTTTGTGCCCAAGAGAATAACCGTAACCCCCTCCCCCTCCCCACCCTTGATCCACATCAACTATCCACCCAAGATGGGTTAGGGGTACTCAGCCAGCTTTCTGATCTAAAGTTAGCACTTCACCGCACCCCAAACTCTACACCCTTTTTCTTTCCTAGGCAAAATGCCTCTCCTCTGACTCTCTGTCTCTGTCTCTCTGTCTCTGTCTCTCTGTCTCTGTGTCTCTCTGTCTCTGTCACTGTCTCTCTGTGTCTGTCTCTGTCTGTGTCTCTCTGTCTCTGTCTGTGTCTCTCTGTCTCTGTCACTGTCTCTCTCTGTCACTGTCTCTCTGTGTCTGTCTCTGTCTGTGTCTCTCTGTCTCTGTCTGTGTCTCTCTGTCTCTCTGTCACTGTCTCTCTGTCTCTCTGTCTCTCTCTCTGTCTCTGTCACTGTCTTTCTGTCTCTGTCTCTTTCTCTCTGCACACGCAATACCGTGGCTTGAACTCAGGACCTGGGTGCTGTCCCTCAGATTCTCACTCAAGGCTGCCACTCTACCACTTGAACCATAGTTCCACTTCCAGCTTTTTTTGGGGGGTCGGGGGAGACAGGTTAATTGGAAATACGAGTTTTATCATTTTCCTGCTAGGGTTGGTTTGAACCACTACCTTCAGATCTCGGCTTTGGGAGTAGCTAGGCTTATAGCCATCGGTGCAGCGGTTTCTATTTTTCAGTAAGCCACAAACTCTCTAAACTCCTTCAAAATACACTTTGCTTCTGTCAATTTCTACCTTGCTTTAGACATAAAGGGGAATAAAAATTCAGCTTCAAAGATGGGAGACAACCGGCTACCTGAAAAATTCTTTGTTGTATTGCACTAGCAGCAGGTCCTGGCCAGGCACATGTCCAGCTGGTACCAGCTCTCCTGCGGCCTTCCCTCGCTCACTCCCCTGAGGAGCTTTCCATGCCTCACAGCTCCTTTTTAGATTTCTTGTTGGATTTTCACATGTTCTTTTCCTAATCAGATTCTGAAAAACCGCCCCTTCTCTCTGACTCCTAGACTGGTGTCATTCCCATATGAATGTTTTGAAGAGGATGGATGAACAACCTTGTACACCCGGCCCCTGTAAAGAAATTGGCATTTAGAGGATGGGGTAACATTAGCAGGAACGTGGGCTTTGCCTTCACACACAACTATATCTCAGGTGTGTGACTTAAGAGTCACAGTCACAGACAAATCGTTTCTGTTATGTCTTGGTCTCATTTGTAGAACTGGATTTTCTCTCTTTCATCGGTTTATACAATGATGACCTCAAACCTACCAAGTCTAAGAGCTGGAGACAGAGCAGTAGTGGCCTGGGTCAAGTGGGATTAGTAGATAAAAATCAAGCAAGACAGGAAAGGAAGTCAACTGGTGCACATAACTATATCAAAAAATGTGGTTTCTTCCATTTGTATTTTTGAAACAGTCCCCAAATCCAAGAACATTTTAACCCAGGAAACCTTTTGTATGGAGAGGATTGTGAGCTCGCTGGAGGATTTGTGATTGTATTCAGGATATAGCAGAAAAAAAATCAGCACCTGGGAGATAATTAATAAGTATTTGTTGGCCAATCAATGGATGAAGGGAAGTCTTTTAACTTCTCGTCTCCACTGCCTATCATGCTGCCTAGCACACAGCAGTCTCCAAATAAATATTTACAGAACTGCACTGAATGGAATCCTGTTTGAGAAAGCCTGTTGAGATAAACAATATTCGAATTTTCCCACCATCATGCTACTTGAAAAGTCTTCCATGTGTGTGTGTGTGTGTGTGTGTGTGTGAATGCGTGTGTCACATGTGATCTAGTATTAGTGTTTCCACTCTTACTTAGCTCAAGTGTAGCATTCTACCAACTGAGCCACACCTCCACCCCCAGATCTTTGCTAGTTAATTGGAGAGAAGAGGCTCAGATTTGTCTGCCTGAGCTGGCTTCAAATCATGATTCTCAGATTTCAGCTTCCTGAGTTGCTAGGATTATAGGCCTGAGCCAGAGGCATCCAGTTTAGAATATGTTTCTCCCCCCTCCCCCTTCCCCCCTCCTCTTCCTCCTCCTCCTGTTGTTGGTCCTGTGGCTTGAATTCTCAGCCTGGGTGCTGTCCCTGAATCCTGCAGCTCAAGGCTACCACTCTACTTCTGGTTTTCTGGTGGTTAATTGGAGATAAGAGTCTCGTGGACTTTTCTTCCCCAGGCTGGCTTTGAACTGCTATCTTCAGATCTCAGCCTTCTGAGTAGCTAGGATTACAGGCATGAGCCACAGGTGCCTGGCTAGAACATGTTTTCTTTCTTTATTATTTTTAATTTTTTTTATTATCTTTAAGTGCTTGTACAAAGAAGTTCCCATTCTACAAAACAGTAATGAACACAAAGTGTCTGATAACATTGTCACCCATCGCTCCTAACAATGTTTTCTTAGACATAGTTTAAAATCACTGTAGGGGAATATCTTAAGATAACTCTCCTAGAAACTATCTCTCTAAAACTATTTCTGCTAGAAAGCCAATGTCTCATTAAGGAACATTAAACTAGCTAAGTTTATTTTTCTGGAACAGATCAAGTGTTTCACAGAACACCCAGACTTCCCTAGTTATTATATGCTTACTGGTGCAAGGCCAGTGAACAGGACTCTAGTCAATAGAGAAAGAACAATTCCATTCTATTCTCTTTCCCTAATGGGTTAAAAAAAAATCTCACCATTTGGTAATGGTCTAGATAAAACAAATTATTTACATTTTCACTTGCATAGAGCTTGAGGAGAAATCTTAGTCCAAGTTTTCTTTAGCTACAAAGCCATTTTTTGGTTAATCTACATATTTTTTATTTTTAAAATTTTTTATTTTATTTTTCAAAAATTTTATTGTGAAAATACTGTACAGAGGGGTTACAATTACATGGGCAAGATAATGAGTACATTGCTTATCAAGAACTGTTGCCTCCTCCTTTGTTTCCTCTTCCTTTCCCTTCCCATTCCCCTCCCCCCAAAAATTTATTTTATTTTGTTGTAAAGGTACTTTATACAGGGTTACAGTTACATAAGTGAAATAATGAGTACATTTCTTGTCAAACAAGCCAATATTGTCAAGTGATTTCTATGTGCTGGATACTGTTCTAGGCTGATAACCTGAGAAAAGTCTGTTTCTTTTATGTTTTTTCTTCTTTAAAAATATTTTTTATTGTTATTAAAAAGGTGATGTACAGATGGGTTACAGTTACATGAGTCAGGTGATAAGTACATTTCTTTTGAATAGTGTTACCTCTTCCCTCCTTTTCTCACAGTTTTCCCCTCTAACCCTCCCACAAGTTGTGTAGTTCATTTTCGACACAGAGTCTAGTGAGTATCTCAGCTGCATTTGTTCACCCTTTGTCCCACTATTTCTGTGTTTCTCTTTACTAACTCCCCCAAACAGATAAACTTACATACAAGACAAAATATACAGAAAAAAACAGTGATGAGAGAGAAAAAAAGCAAACTAACAATCGCTCTTGTTATGAATCCACTCTAGTTTCCCTGTGTATTTGGTTATTTTTCAGTCCAAGGGTTTAAATGTACTATTTTTAGTATTGTTCCTTCCAGACTTGTTTTTGACTCATGTAGTTTACATTTCCAATCCCTACACTATTGTACCCTAAAGATATACTGCTCTGAGTTCCCCCCTCTTTTTCTGACCTCTCCATAGGGAAAGTTTTAAACTGACAATGTACAATAGATCTGGTTTGCAGTGGTCTCTAGGACACAAACTTACCAAGTAGATATGCTGGGCAACTCAACCTGGCAATTTTTTTCAGGGTTGAAAATAAATAATTTTTTTAGTGGAGTTTTTTTTTTAGAGGAGTTAAAAATTGGCTATTTTGTTTATTTTTTCTCCCTCTCCTTCACCTGCAAATTGTTAACTAAGCATCTGCTTTTAGAAGCTTAGCATGATTAGATTTCCAAGAACTATGCAAAGAGGTTGTTCAATAATAAAATCTTAAAGTTCTAAAACACAGTGGTCTCCTTGAATACATAACTCATTATAAATTCTAAAAAGAATTTATGACACTACAGGATAAGAGGTATTGATGCAATAATAAAGTTGTGCTCAATTAGGTAAGAGGGAGATTTCCATTAGTGTTAGTCTTCTGTGACAACTGTTAGGAAGAATTTGAAACACCAATGGAAAATCCCCAAAGTTCCTTCCTAGGAAGCTAGCCCCAACAGTTTCAGTTCCTTATGAAGAAAAGTAAAAAACAGAATGCCCCACCAGGTGGCAGTATCTGCAAGTAGTTTTACAGTCTCAGATTAACTCACAATTTGTATCCAGCAGCCTACACATAATATGCATTTCTGAGGTCAAAATTCCTACCAGCAAAATTCCAAGTCAGAGACTGTGTTTCTTTTATTGTGACAACTACTGAAAAAAATTGATCTCCAATTTTTTTTCTATCTGATAGGGAAAAGATTTTTAAAAATATACAATAAAGAGAAGTCTTTCTCTCTTTCTCTCCACACACACACACACACACACACACACACACACACACACAAACACACACATATTGCTCTGACTTACTCTTCCATGTGTAATATAGAGTAATTCCTATTTCCAAAGTAGCAAATTTTGGTACTCCGGGCCTATCTGTTTCTTTGCCATGGGGAAAGCATTCTCTGGGCTCCACTATTTTCTCCTTTTTCATGGTTTAACTAGTTTGACCAGAGAAACTGGCTTATAAATTACAACAATCTTTTTACTTGAAGATTTATAAAATAGCTTAATGTCTCTTTCAAGCTTTAAGTAACATAGATCAAAGATAGGAGGAAAAAGTGTTCATATAGAATTCCAGAAATCCTTCCCTTTCCTGATATGACAGTGTATGAACTGGTGTGCTAGTAGCAAGTTGAATTTATTTTCATGTGGCCACTAGATGAATCAAGAGCTCTCAGCAGGACACTAATATGACTGATCTTAGTTTTCTCCTTAATACTTATTCACCTCACAAAATTGCTGTGAAAATAGTGACTGTGATGGGGATAGCAATAATATTTTGAATAGTGACTAATAACTTTCAAAGTATTCTAATACATGTGATCTGTTTTGAACTTTATTATAACATCGTATGGCATGCCAGAAAAGCAGTTTTGTCATAGATTTTCATGAAAAAGAAACCAAGACACTGACAAAGTTTGGAAACAATATAAAAAAAATTTCCTTTGTGAGGTTGGAAATGTAATAGGAAGGACAAGAAATACAAATGTTTCTGGGCAAGGAAATGTAGAAAATAGCCCTGTATATATAGTAATTTTCCTCCCTGTATGCCTAAGGATATTAACTAGATGGAAAAGATACTTTGATGACCAACCCGTCTTCCTCACATTTCCACACAAACTCTGTGTTTATAGTTACAGAGAAAAATATAACCACCAGAAAATAATACACCAGTATGTGCATGATTTATAAATGTATACACTATACATGTTGAGAAATCATGCAAAATCACTGCTTTTATATGGAAATTCAGCCTATTCAGGTTCACTGACAATAAAGTGTAATATCTTTCTTCTGTAGTCCTTGATTGGTCCACCACAGTACTGCGTTTCACCAATTGGCCTGGTAAAGAAAATGTACCATGATATAATCCACATGCAGAGGCAAGTCTTTTTATAAATTAATTGTTGTACCTACTGAAACAGGTGAAATTGCTCTTTATCTGCTGTTATACTAATTAAAGCCTTTTTAATGATTAATAGTACTTGATACAAATACTTACTATGAGTATAGAGATTAAAGGATGCGGTGGGATGCAGGGAAAAGGCCAAAATAACAGTAGCCAACTCAACTCTTTTACAGAAGAGGGATAGAATTTGCCTTGCACGGATGGAACCATCAACATTAGCAGCAGCAATTTCTTTCTTGGATCTGTCAGTAGGCACAAAGGGCAGAGGAGAGGAAAAAATAATTTCGGGGAAGATAAAGGGAGAAGTCTTAAAAATTTGTCATAACGTATTGGGAGGATAATGTGAGGAAACAGAGCTAGGAAAGTCAGCCAAAGCCATTTGCCAGGGCTGCGAGGATTTGTAGAGCTATTGAACCTGTAAGTTGGTATAAGGATAAATGATGAGATCAGCTCTTGTCTCAATAATGGGCCAAGTTTCTGTCATCCCTTTAAAATAATCACGCTAATTAAATGGTGATATAATTAAAGGTCTCAAGTTCCAGATGTAGGGAGTAGTAACCAATTTATTGGCCCTTGTGGTTGACAAATAAGCCCAGTGGGAGTATAATCTGTGGGCAAAATAAACAGGTTTATTAAAGTTAATAGGGCTACGTATGTCACTTTATTAATTAGTTGTAAAGCCTTTTGAGCATTAAGAGCCAGCTTCTGGGGGGAAGTAGTATCAGAAGGTCCCTGAAGAATATCAAATAAAGGTTTAAGGTCTCCAGTGGTTAATTTTAGACTAGGTCTAATCTAATTAATGTCTACCAATACTTTTTGAAAATAGTTTTATTTTTTGGTCATGAACTCTGGGCCTGGCCACTGTCCCTCAGCTCTTCAGTCCAGGGTGAGTGCTCTACCACTTGAGCCACATCACCATTTCCAGTTTTCTGGTAGTTAATTGGAGATAGGAGTCTCACAGACTTTCCTGCCCAGGCTGTCTTTGAACCACGATCCTTAGATCTCAGCCTCCTGAGTATCTAGGATTACAGGTGTGAACCACCGGCACCTGGTTAAGTTCAGGTTTTTAAATGATCAGTTTTCAGTACAGGCAATTAAGAGTGAATTGGTTTTCCAGTTATAATATGGCCTAAGAAATAAAAAAGAGACATAGTTCGACTTTTTTCATCAGCAATACGTAGTCATGCAAGAAAAAGATGTTGTTGGCAGACGCAGGCGGGCATGGAACTGTAGTTAGTGTTGGCTCCGCAGCGGTGTAGCATCTGTCCCAGATGGCAGAGGTGGAAGAGACACTGAGGCGACTTCAGAGCCAGAAGAGAGTGCAGGGCATCATCGTGGTGAATACAGAAGGCATCCTATCAAAGGCACCATGGACAATCCCACCACTACACAGCACGCCAACCTCATGCATAACTTCATCTTGAAGGCTCCGAGCACTGTGCGTGAAATTGACCCCCAAAATGACCTGACCTTCCTTCGAATTCGTTCCAAGAAAAATGAAATTATGGTTGCACCAGATAAGGACTATTTCCTGATTATGATTCAGAATCCAACAGAATAGCCACTCTTGGCTCCCCATGTCATTCCTTAATTTAATGCCCTCCAAGAATTATAATGTCAATCATGTCATCTGACCAGCCCATAAAGATGACCATAGATCCCTCGTGAAACAATAGAGATCGCTGTAGATTCCTCATGAGCCAATTCAATGACCAAGGGTGGGTTGGCAGCTCCCCTCTACCTTCACCAGATGGAGGGAGGAATTCTTCTCCCTTCCCCGCTCCAGTGACCCCAGAGTTCCCAGGAGGGCTCCTCCCCACCCCCTTCCTGGCTTTGGAGCCGCTGCTTAGGAGAAGCCCACACCCAGCTTCCTTCTGACCTTCAGTTCACAGTTGCTCTTGGAAAAGGTTGTTTTTCTTTAACTAAAAATAACCAAGCCACTTAAAAAAAAAGAAAGAAAAAGATGTTGTTGAACAATAAAAAACAGGTGCTGCAACAATTCCAGGTGGGAACGAGCCAATCAGACATCTAGTAATAGTACGTGTACACCAGCTAGAGGTTCCCTCAGCCTGACTTTGACCTGTAGCCTCATTTTCAGCTCTACTTGCGGGATACTACAATACTACCTCAGAACCTGAGAGAAACTGGTAGGGGATTAAGGAGAAGAAAGACCAAAGATGGGGTTGGAAGGACCAAGTAGGCTGAAAACCTAAGTGGCCATGATCTTTATTTGTCACACAGTATTATAGTCACACAAGCAGAATATTGGCTTCCCATCCTCAGGAAGCCCAAAAGTTCAGTAACTGCTAAAGATAAATTGTAGACAGCGGTTTTCCTGAGAACACAAACATTTCTATCTATACACAGCATGGTTAGAACAGACAGTCTACTTAGTTGAAAGCACACCAGCCAGCACAGGGTACTACTGAATGCAGAAGGCATGTGACCAGTACCAAGAGTTGGTCCCTGGCCACACTCAGCAGCTGTAGGACCCTGTGTGCAGCTTCAGTAGCTCTATGCCTTTCATTCTCTATGTGACAGAATTTGAACCATCATGTGAAGCATGCTTTAGTTCGTATTCTTTAGTTCCAAGTCATAGAAATCCCTGGGGGACAAGCGGGATGGGGGGTAGGGACGGGAAGGAAGGTGAAGACAGTTTATGGTTCTGTGCAGGTGAATTATAATCATTAAATGATTCTCTCTTTCTCTCGTTCCTTCCCATCCCTCATTGGATTTACTTAAAACATCATTATCTCCTACTGCAAACAAGTTCAGCCACTAATGAAGATCAAGCAGGAGCCTTTCTGCATCTTCTCTAGAACAGGGAGGACCCAGAAGGATTCTCCAAGCTTAGCCTGTACTCTTTTTACTCTTGGTTGATCACCTGTCTAATGGTGTGTTGGATGGGGAGACTTGATTTGTTTCTATTTTTTATCATGGATAGCTCTTTAGATGCAAAACACTTCAACATAGACTCACTATGTAATTGCAGACTGGTTTTCAAATTCTAGGTTTACATGCTTTTCAGTCATGCCCTTGTAAATAAAAAAAGCACATTAAGCCCACAGATGTACAGATGCAAAACAATGACTATAAAAATCAGAAGATATTTGGTTAATTTTTTATGTCTAAAACTTTTCTGGTAACCTGATTTTGGCTGTAAATGCAAGGCCAGGTTATCAGAAAAAAATAAGAGGAGTTATACAATGTAATAAATTTCAATCACCTGACATTTTCTTACAAAGGATTGAGATGGAAAGACCACTTCTGCATCGTGGCCAGCAGGAAAGGAAAAGGAATTAGGATGAGAGAAGACACGATTTTTTTTTCCAGTTCTGGGGCTTGAACTCAGGGCCTGGGTGCTATTGCTGGGCTTTTTTGCTCAAGGCTGGCACTCTACCACTTGAACTACAGATCCACTTTCAGCTTTTTTGGTGGTTAATTGGCAAAGAGTCTCCTGGGCATTCCTTTCCCAAGCTGGCTTTCAACTACCATTCTCCAGATCTCAGCCTCCTGAGTAGTCTTGGTTTTTTAAAAAATATTACAATTAAACTAATTACATTTTAAATTTGTTCACATCCTTAGTCTCCACCTCCCTTTCATCTAAGGTTTTTTTTTTTGGGGGGGGGGTCCGGTCGTGGGGCCTGAACTCTGGGCCTGGGCGCTGTCCTTCAGTTCTTCAGCTCAAGGCTAGCACTCTACCACTTGAGCCACAGCGCCACTTCCGGCTTTTTTCTTTTTGCATATGTGGTGCTCAGGAATTGAACCCAGGGCCTTGTGCATTCCAGGCAAACGCTCTACCACTGAGCCACCTTCCCAGCCTTATCCAAGTTTTGAGGATGTGCAATTAATTTTGTTTTCTACTCTAAATTTTTGGAAGACTTATGGAAAGATTTCTATATGAGAGAAAGAATTTGGAAAACTGTCATTGAATTA
Source organism: Dipodomys ordii (assembly GCF_000151885.1). NCBI lineage: Eukaryota > Metazoa > Chordata > Mammalia > Rodentia > Heteromyidae > Dipodomys > Dipodomys ordii. The sequence continues at coordinate 1,873,481 of NW_012267373.1, read as the reverse complement.
CTGTGTTGACCAAGATTTTAACAATATTTGTGAAAATGTTAGTTTCTTATTCATAATTTATTGAATACCAATTTGGGGGTAGCTCTACACACAACCTAGGACATGCAGAGGACATTTATACTCGGCCTTTCCTTTTGAGAGTAAGACAGAACCTGAATTAATGAGGGTCTGAGTCCACCCTACTATCTAGCCTGTATGTAAAGCTGGATTATTTCCCTAGACTCTGTTTAGGAATAACATATTTTACCGTGTATATATTTGGACTAGGGAAGACATAATTACACAATCAGTCAAACACTTAATTTTGCATGTTTTCTCCCTGAGTCCTAACTAATGTGTAAAGAGTTATGTAATTCATAGTGGAGAATTAATTGCTGGTTAATTAGAATTGTGGGTACTTTTTGTATGTTTTTTTTGCTTAAATCTCATTTAAAAATAATATTTAAGCACTATATCAATATTATAAATTAATATTGCTTTTATCTATTTTTTGTTGGTTCTGGGCCTTGAACTCAGGGTCTGAATGCTGTCCTTGAGCTTCTTTTGCTCAAGGCTAGTGTTCTACCACTTGAGCCATCGCACCACTTCTGGCTTTTTCTGAGTAGTTTATTGGAGATAAGAGTCTCATGGACTTTCCTGCCTGGGCTGGCTTCCAACCACAGTCCTCAGATCGCAGCCTCCCGAGTAGGCAGGAGCCACTGATGCCCAGCTTTATTATTTTTTTTAAGGGAAGAGACTTTATTTCAAAAAGGACCTAAGAATCATTTCACTTATATCCAACTCAATTTAAGATTTTCAATAGTTAAATAAAAAGTAAAATATCCTTCTCTTACTTGCTTAATTTTTGCTTAGCAAAAATCTACTTTTAGCCTTAAATAATACTCAGACTGGGTAGCCTTTCCTCCACTCTGGATTAATGACTGAACTCTATGTAATAGTAGGAAAACTCACAACCTGTTCTTTTGGCACAACAGAGCTGGGAGTTTTGTTTTGTGTGGCTACATTGAAGAATTTGGAAATTCTCCTGTAACTCTGATCTCTTATCAATAGGAGAAACTGTTTCTAATGACAACAGAACCACATGTCAGTGAAATCACCAACAGAATACTCATTTCTTAACATTTTCATGTGGATCAGAGTGTTTTTATCCATTAGCAATCTTATGTATTGTGTGTGAGTAAACTTAGGCTAAGCAATAAGCTAGAATTAATCTCTTATTTTTCTTTCCAAGAAAAAAGTCGAAGTTGGAAGGTCTTATTTAGCCAGGCAAGGACATTCAACTTAATCATGAATGCATCAGAAGATTATTAAATTTTCCTAGGAGTCTGGCATCTTCAGAAATAACTGGTGAATGAATGATCTGTGTAATGTATGCTATGTGTTAGGCTGGGAATCCTAAACATGGTCTCTCCTCAATAGAGATAGGAAGTCCTGAGAAACGGCTCCAGGGTGACTCAATGGTATTAGAAGTGAGAGTAGAAAGGCAAGATTAGTTGAGACAGCTGTTGCTAAGGAATTGACACTTCACTGAAAAATGATGAACATACTAGAATGCAAACCTCCCGAGAACACAGATCTTGTCTGTCTTTTCTCTCTTTTCTCTGGTCCTCATGCATAGAATTATGCCTAGTTCATATAGGCACTTGGTGAGAGCTACATGAGTTAAGATACAAGCAAGTGAATACAATGGCGTGTAGTAGGTGATGAGACAGAGGCAAAAAACAAGACTTCCTGGAAGAAGAGACATTTACATCTTGTCTGATGTGTTTAGCTAGAATGTTGCAGGAAACCATAAGCAATAAAGACACAAAAGCCAAGAGATGAGCCCAGGCTTTGAAGCATTATTAATAAAATCTTGGGGTGGGGCTGATGACTACAAGTTGCTATTGAAGGGCACTAAACCAGAAAGAAAAGAGTGAAAGGTGGTGCTGAATGAAAGCCTGGGCAGTAGTTTGGACTTATGAAAGATTTTATAATAACTGAGTTAACATGAAAGGGATTTTTACTATAAAACTAGGAATTAGGATTTGGGGGGGGCATGGATCCAGGAGTAGAGTACCTGTGTAGCAAGCACAAAACCTTGAGTTCCTCTGTACCACCCAAAAAAGAAAAGAAAGGAATAGAAATTAGAAATAGATGAAATGGGAGTAGAAAGCTTACTGAGAGTTTCTATATGTTCATCATCAAATAGTTGAGATCCGAGTCAGCTGCAACAATGTGTAAAGAGGTGATGAAGGACTCCATTGAGAAAGTGATAACAGGAAGCAGTAATGGCAAAGCTTTGAGAAAATGTAGGTGTTAGGAAACAAATGACAGATTCAAGGTGTTGAAAGGGCAAAGTAGACAGTGGACTCAAGAATGAATTCCTTGCCAGGGACTGTTGGCTCACTCCTGTAATCCTAGCTACTGGGGGAGGAGGCTGAGATCTGAGGGGCTCTTATCTCCAATTGTAATTGTATCTCTAATTGTAATAATGTGTGTAGAATGTGTTGATTGAACTTAGAACTCTGGGGAATATCATGTTTAAGAATCGAGGTAAACTGGGTGCTGGTAGCTCATGCCAGTAATCTTAGCTATTCAAGAGAGGCTTATAGTGTCTGAGGACTACACCTAGTCTGAACTTTAAGTCAGCCCTGAGGCTTCAGGTAAGTATCCTATTCTTCATCTAGCCCTCCCTTCATCCTTCCACATGGCTAATCGCAACTTCTCCATGTCGTGTGCCACAGTGCCTATGCATGAGACAATCAGAATCCCTACAGTGAAGCAAAGAGCACTCTCCTGGACTGTGTGTTTTTTTGCACTCAGGAATGATCCCTTCCTGCTTCTTGTCCCACTAAATCCAGCTGTAACACCTGACCCATCACAATGGCTCACATGCTTGTTCAGTTGCCCTGAGGCAAGAGAATGGAGAGGGGAAGATGCTTCAGAAAGTAGCAACAGCCATACAAAGAAAGAGGTTTGAGCGTGTGCTGGAGGATGGAACACGAGTGGTAGCTGATGGGTTCCACTGAATAGAAGAGGAGATAGCTTTCACCAGGTGACCAAGAGGAAAGAGGCTAAGACCACTAGGGGCAGTAGGGCAGAGAAGATCAAGGCAACTTCGGTGAAGATGATGACGGAGAAGACACACAGGAAATCTAGTTGCCAGAGAAGAAAATGCACATTTTAGATACGAAGACCAAGATAACATTTTACTCTAGTATGTGGCATTTCCCAAAAGCTCTCTCAGATACTTGAAATTCTTTTCCTAGGCCAAGTCTTACACCCACGGGTGGCATTTTCTTGGCAGATGTGGGGGGATGCTTGTGTCTGGAGACCTTTGTCTTTCTGCCAGGCTGCAGGCTGGCACCCAGGCCTGGGATTGGTAGTGACCAGGCCGTTGGCAGCATCCAGGGAGATGTGACTCATGGCCAGGCTGTCGGCACTGTGACAGGAGTAGCTGTATAACATCTGGAGGAAGGCGGACTTGGTGTTTGTCTCTTGCTTGTAAAGAATGACGTAGCATTTGGGGAAGAACGTGCAGCACAGGATCCCATAGTTGGATATTAAAATGACGATAATCTCCACGGCAGGCAAGTACTTGCCGAAGGTGGTAGCGTACACCGGGATGAACGTGATCCAAGCTATAAAGTAAATGAGCATGCCAAATGTGATGAACTTGGCTTCGTTGTAATTCTCAGGGAGTTTCCGCCCTTTGAAGGCAAATATGAAGCAAATGAAAGCCAGAAGGGCAATGTAGCCCAGCATGGTGGCCAAGGCCAGAAGGGACCCCTCCTCACATTCCAGGATGATCACCCTGGGCAAGGAGACGTTTTCCTCCACAGCAGGTGCGGCCACTACGAGCCAGAGGGTGCAGATGACAACTTGCACCCCGGTGCAGGAGACGATGATGGGGATGGGCTTATAGAGGCGCTTCAGGAGTTTCTGTAACTTGGGATCGAAACTGAACGCTAGTAAAATCTTCAGGGATTTCATCAGAATGCAGGAGATGCAGAGAGTAAAGCTGACCCCAAATAGCGTCTGCCTGGTTTTGCACGTGAAATCTTGCGGCTCCCCAATGAAAAAACCCGTGCTGGCAAAATTGAGCAAATGGCAGAAGAGAATTACGTAGCACACCGTCAGTCCCCCAGACGATTTCACAACGGGTGTGTTCAGGTTTCTGGTGAATATTATTCCGATGGCCAGAACCAATGAGATCCCCAGCAGGGAAAGGGCCGCAAGCAGGATAGCCAGGGAATCGCTCCAGTCAAGGAATTCGACTTCCTTTTCAAAGCATGTGCTGCTCCTTACAGGAGCCCAGTGTGTCTCGTTGTTGCATAAGAGACAGTGATCCATGTCTGGAAGGCAGGTGGGACTCGGTTACATGGAAAACATTTAAACCAGGTGATCGTCCACAGAACTACCAATGAGACTCTTCTGCAGTTCTGACTTGAAAACTGGTATAGGTTAAACGAGTTACTTATTTAAAAATACTAACTAAATAAATATTATACATACATGACCCCCAAGAAAAAAGGTAAAAAGAAGGGAGGAGAAAGAGCAGAAGAGAGACAAAAAGTTAATTCTGTTATGAAATCTTTAGGAAACCAAAAAATTCTTCAAAAATAAAAAAAAAGCTGGTTTTGTTGAGAATTCTGCATTGACATCCACCATGTCATATCCTCTATTATGAATTCTGCTGCAATCAAAAACACTGCCTCACTTTGGGGTTATACACTTTAAAAGAAGAACGGCACTTTCAAGCTTCATAGTATATGATTCCATGGATGCCTATTGAGATGTTGTGCCTGGGGTTGGAGTCTGTCATCCTGAGGGGCTGGGAACAGGGAGAGGAGACAGGCAAAGCCCCAGTGGCTTCATCATCAGTCATTCACCCCATCCAGAATCAGCATAACTACTGCTCCAGTTCATCAGTAGCAATGTGTGGGGCTCATGTTTACTAAAATCTATGGGGAAAAATAAACTTTAATTATTCATCAACTGCCACTGATTATAATCGTATCTTACCTCACAGAAGGGAACTTGATGCATTCATGAAAATATGGTAAATTCAAATAATGTAACTCCTTAGAAAGACAAAATCAAAGAAAGTTCAAAAAAGTAAACACCATGGAGGAAAAACTTGAAAGGGATGGGATGGAGTCTAGGGGAAAAGGATGGATGATCCTTAGATCTTAGCTTCCTGAGTAGCTAGGCTTACAGGAATGAGTCAATGATGCCTGGCTTTCCTCTTGCACTCTGTGTATTTTGCTCTGATCTTGTTAACTTGATAAAGACAGAGTAGACAATCAGTGACTAATACCTCAACTCTCTTGGTAGCTAGTCTCCTTGTCTCACAGCAACTTCTTACTGTATGGGACTTAACTTTTACTTCCTTATAGGAATGTTATGATCTTCTGGGAACGGGTGCCTACCTCTCAATTCTTCTCTGAGTTTCTGTTATACTTGGTTTAGCTAACTCAACATTGACTGATTGATATTCTTGTGCTCCCATTAGTATGTGTACACACACACACACACACACACACACAGGGATAGATGTGTGGGACAAAAATAACAACAGAGTTATGTTTTTAAAATGGTTTCAAGGAATCATGCACGAAGGAACGGCATTCTTTCTTGGAAGTGAACTTATTTCTATGTCTCTAGTATTTAATGGGCATGTTGATAGAATCGAACAACTTCCAAGATTAAATTAAAATTCATGGAATTGAATCTAACAGGAGGTTGGGAAGCTTCCTTACCTGTCCCAGTGAGAAAATAGAATTAGTGTACAGAACATCAGCTTAGGAGAAACTGGGCCAGGTGAGCCACTGTCTGAGCTGTAGTGACTTGAGTACCTGTCTGGTTGCTGTAGTGGTTTTCAGGACAGCTCGCACATTCATAGCAGCAGGTGTGTTGACTTCTTGTGGTTCTCTTCATTTGTCCAGGACTACATTCTTTGGAGCATTTAGATAGAATTTTCTATGTTCAAAGTGAAAAGAAATTCCAAATAGATTTTTTAACCTCTATTTTCCTTATGCATTTCTTTTTTTAAAAACAAAGAAGTATCCTTAATTTAAAGAAATATTGACTACATACTGTCTTTGGCTTTTTTTTTTACAGGATTCAGTTTTGCCATTTTAAGAAATATGAATAATCTTAAAATATATAAATGCTGTGGAAATTGGTTCTTTCAGGCCATTTCCAGTGAGAGGAGAAAAGTGTCATGGTAGAATTACAGAAGGAAATGATGGCCTGGAAAATACAATCCCACACTGAATAAAGAGTTCCCCTATATAAGAACAACAGTAGGGTTGGGAAGGTGGCTCAGTGGTAGAGTGCTTGCCTTGCATGCATGAGGCCCTGGGTTTGATTTCTCAGCACCACATAAGCAGAAAAAGCCGGAAGTGGCACTCTGGCTCAAGTGGTAGAGTGCTAGCCTTGAGCTGAAGAGCTGAGGGACAGTGCCCAGGCCCAGAGTTCAGGCCCCACAACTGGCAAAAAATAAAATAAAACGAAATAAAATAAAAATAAATAAAAAAGAACAACAGTAAATCAATGAACTTTTATACTTTTTAGAAAGTTCTTACCATGACATCCATGGAGCATATCCAATCTACCTCTTAAATGCAAAAGCCCTCTGGAGTTTGGAGATTACAAATTCAAAGTGAGACCAATCAGCAAATCTTTTCTTTTCCTGTTTTCTTCCTCTCCAAGGTATGTAGGAGTTAAACTGATTGGTCAAAAAGTTGAATTTCAGCAAGATTGAGTATAATGAATAGTGAGAGCCATAGGATTACGGGTAAACTGCAAGAGGGTTACATTGTTGGCCCTGGAATTTAAGGAGGCAGGTGGGACCAGTGAATAGTTAAGAACTCTTTGGAAGTCCTGGGAGAGTCAAGGACATTTCTAGGTGAGATGACAACAGATCCCGTGCTGCAAAGCAGCTTGTAACAGAGTTACCTTAAGTTTCCTGAATTCATTTTTTGTTTCTTGGTTTGTTATGATGAAGACATCATTCTGCAGGTCATATTCGGCCATCTTGGTAATAGTCATGTGGCCATCAGTCTCCTTCCAGAAGACCACATCATAGCCAGTGTTCAAGTCCCCATTAGTGTCAAAATGGAATGAATTTCTTCCATCGGTGAAGGTTACATTTTTCAAGGCAGCAAGCAACTGTAAAAATTAAAATGTAAGTGAACGCTGAATATAAGTATTATAAGTTAATCTTTTATCCTAATTATAATACTACCTTATTAAAATATGATTTAAAATGAAGGAAAAAAGGATTCTGTGTCACTGGTTGGGGAACATTTTAGTATTTAGAAGAAAAATGAGTTCCATTTGTGTTCTAGGATCTCTGCCTGGCAAAGTTTTACTATGTGAAGTCGAAGAGCAAGTTAGTTTCTATAGGTAATAGCTTCTCCTGACAATAAAATAGAAGTATAAAGTGTCTGTATTCATCCACATTGAAGAATTTTGGAATGGATTTTTTTTTGAGCACAGATTCCTGTGCCCTGATTCTGTTCCATTCTTCTTTAGTGGTTATCCTTGGTGGTTAGTTAGAATGACTGGGTTGTCTTAGTACATCTGCTGGTTCTGAAGTTTGTTTCAGTGGTTGAATGCATAGTAACATGAACTCTAAATTCTATTTTTAATTCAGTTCATAAAATGTTTTTTAACTTAAGAGGAAAGAATCAAAATAAAAAATTATTTGTCTTACTACAGCATTTATATAGGAATTACCAGCATATGATAGCTCTACAATGGGAAAGATCCTACAGACAAATGAGAAGCTACACTGAGCTTATGTTCCAGAGAAGGAACACGAGTTGAAGGCAAGAAAACATGTTGCAGCTCTGGCCCTATCATTAACTTGATACATAAGCATGGGAAAATTAGTGTCCTCTGAATGCACTAATTATGGCCCATTTTACACATACATTTATGATTCTATGTAGATTTGTTGGGATAAAAATCCATGAAATGAGGCAGAACTTCTTCTGATTATATACTCTTCAGTTCCTTTGCAATGAATTCTTTGTGAGCAATTCATTTTTTGTCAATAGAATATAAAGAAATTGCATTGTAATGTAAATATATTAGTCAAAATGATCATGCCTCAAATGTCACTTTAGCAAAAATCCTTCTAATGAATATAAACTACTTAAAAAGGGCAGAATATCAGATCTAGCATTTTTTCTAATAAATGTAAATTAATTACTTTCAAAAGATAGATGATCAGATCTAGCATGGTAGAATTAGTAAAAAAAAAAGTTCTTTTAAAATTTCCTGGAAGAAAAAGTGGAGGGAACAAAAATAAAGAATAGACAATGTTCTCACTTCTTCCTATGTACTGATTTAAATTCTGTCCCTTCCTCAGACAATATACCTTGAAAGCCATAGTAATTCTGTTCTTCATGGAGCATATATTCCTCCCCTCTTCTATTTGAACTATAATTTCCACCTGTTTTTTCCCCTGCATTTAATTAGGTTTTACAGGGTAAAGTTTGGCATGTATATTCTGTAAACAATGATGGCATTATATAAGGGAAATAAACTTGGACACTTTTATGCTTGTTCTTACAAGAAACAGGACAGAGGCACATAAGACAACAAACTCATTAAATATAGTAGAACTTTTGCTTTGGTTAAGGCAAAATTTGAACATCACCTAATTATTAAGCTATTACTTTTTTTTTTGTCTGTCTTGGGGCTTGAACTCTGGGCCTGGGCGCTGTCCCTTAGCTCTTCAGCTCAAGGCGAGTGCTCTACCGCTTGAACCACAGCACCACTCCTGGTTTTCTGGTGGTTTATTAGAAATAAGAGTCTAACGGACTTTCCTGTGCGGGATCCTCAGATCTTAACCTCCTGAGTAGCTAGGATCACAGGTGTGAGCCACTGGCGCCCAGCAAATCTATTACTTCTTAATCCATTATTTACTTTTTTAGCGAAGACCCTGAACTTCTTTATCAGTTCAATTACAAAATTTTGAGCTGAGATTTGCATTTCAATTATTATATAACCTATCTCTGGATGATGATACCATGTTTTTAAGAACAAAATCCAAGAGGCCATACTAGTTAAGGTGTTATGTCAGAGGAATACTGAGAGTCAAGTTGTACAGTAGTTTGGAGATGACTGAAAAATAAAGATGTGCCCCATATGACTCACATGGTTAGTTCATATGTTCTCTGTGAAACCGCAGAAACCTTCATTAAAGAAAAAGATATAGCATGAGCAGGACAAAGCAGTGAGGCTTTTCAATCTCTTGCTCTCTAATTAGGCCGCCTATGTACTTCTTTCTATAAACAAGCTCATGGAAATGCAGCTGAATGAAATAAATGTGACTGTGCTATTCCCCAAATACTGATATCACCAAGTATAGAGCCAAAATAAATACTATTCTCAAATACAAGGAAAAAATGAACCCCTTTCAAATTGTTTGAACCCTTTTGAATTGTTAAAATCGTTCAGAAAGTATTGCTTAAATATTAGCAAATTTTGCTAGGGACAGAGTGATTTTAAGTATACATTCCTGGTTAAAGATCCTAAGTGCTGCTGCTTCTTAAAATTTAGTGTTGTTTGAAGTCTTTTTCATAAAAAGGCCATTGTTTGCTTCATGTGTCCTACTGAATCTGGCACTGATGGGATATGGCTCACTTGCATCCTGATCAAAGGAGCAAGTCACTCACTACTTCTCCATTCCAATCTGTGTCTGTTGGTTTCTAGATTAACAGGTTCTCAGGGGCATGAAGAATGACCCTAGGCTCCCCGTGTTTAAATACATTTTAGAATGTTTAGAGTAGACTTTCTCAAGTTGTTTCTTCAGAATGTTTGAGACATATCCCTTATTTTAAACACTTTCCCAGATCTTTCATGGGTTTCTCTTCCTGTTTCCATTTCCCCCCATGATTTTGTTTTGTGTTTTTGTATATCCTTACTTCTTTATCTCCTCTGTCTCTGTAGTTATTCTTCCTCTCTTCAATCTCTCATCCCTAAAATTATAGGTAGTGGTATTATTACCAAAATAAAAGCCTATTTCTTTCCCCCCAGGCACTTCTTTTTGTAAAGTGGTTTTCTTGTGTGTGTGTGTGTGTGTGTGTGTGTGTGTGTGTGATACATAAGACCCAAACTACTGAAATGCATTAGAAAATGACACACTAAGAAGAGTGCCTTGTATCTCATACCAGTAATCCTACTTAATCTTGAGGCTGAGCCCTGGAAGACTGCAGCTTAAGGACAGTCCAGGCAGAAAAGTTCACTATACTCAATCTCCAAAATAACCCAGCAAAAAATAGGACTGTTAGTCAAATGGTAGCGTGCTAGCACAGTTACGAGGCTCTGAGTTTTAACCTCAGTAAAACACACACACACACAGACACACACAGACACACACACACACACACACACACACACACACACAAAGAAAATGTTATACTGAACTTAGAGTATACTGAGGATTAGTTATAGAGAAGAATAGCAATCCAGAAGTGGTAATTTATAATTTTCTCAACTCCCTCTTTAAAGTTACACTAAAAAGGGAAACTTTCAAATAGACATTTAAAAATCATCAAATGAAAGAAGGTTTAATTGAGGTTGGGAAGGTGGCTCAGTGGTAGAGTGCTTGCCTTGCCTGCATGAGGCCCTGGGTTCGATTCCTCAGCACCACATAAGCAGAAATAAGCTGGAAGTGGTGCTGTGGCTCAAGTGGTAGAGCACTAGCCTTGAGCTGAAGAACTGAAGGACAGCGCCCAGGCCTAGAGTCCAGGTCCCACGACTGACCAAAAAAAAAAGAAAGAAAGAAAAGAAAAAAGAAGGTGTAATGGCCACAGTACTTAGGAGGTTTGTGAGTTTGGGGCTCACCTGGACTATGTAGCAAGCCCCTGCTAAAAAAAGACAAATAAACAGATAATAAATAAACAAAAATCATTAGACATATAAATCTAAGAGTGTTTTAGTTTTTTAAAAAAAGCCCCATTCGTTGTTAGGCATTGGTAGTTCATGCCTGAAATTCTAGCTACTCAGGAGGTTGAGATGTCAGGATTATGGTTTGAAGCCAGCCTGGACAAGAAAATCTGGGAGACTCTTATCTCCAATTAAGCATCACAGAGTTGGAAGTAGAGCTGTGGCTCTAGTGGTTGAGCACTAGTTTTGAGCAAAATGCTTGAGGACAGCATCCAGATCCTGAGTTCAGCCCCGAGGACTGGCACACAAAAAGATTATTAGTCTTCCATCTCTATTAGACTTTGGGCTTTGCATTTACAAGTTGAAAAATGGATAATATATGCCCATTGAATATATGCAATAATCATGTTAGTTACAAATGAAAATAAATTAACTTGAAAACAAGCAGTTTATACCACATGATCCATCCAGATGTCAGCTTGTTTCCTCTCACCTTGGAGCTTATGTTGTTGGGTAATTAAATTACAAATGGGAGAGGCTGAGGACATAGCTTAGTGACAGAGCATACATTTTGATGTGTAAAGTCCTGGGTTCGGAATTCTCAGCATGCACACACACACACACACACACACACACAGCAAAAACATTAAAAGTAAAAATATCCTGTCCATATATGCAGTTATCTGATCACTTATAAATATGAAACATAGGTGCTTTGTAATTCCATTCTGCCTCAAGACATCCAAATTTGGTTTTGAATACACACATTATGAAAAACTTCTTTCTTCTGAGTTAAAACTTACCACCATTTAAATAAGCAGTTTACTTTTAATTGCTTTGTGCATAGGCACATAAGAAAATACAGTAAACATCTCTCTCTAAATAGAGCTATATTAAGCTTGGAAGTTTCACTACATTGATTAGGAAATAAAGGAAAATACTTTATTAAAGGCACAGTTGTGGATTCATTTAAATCTAAAGTGATATAATTGACCTAACAGTGTTCATTTTAAGAAGTCCTAGGAATTTAGTAAGAGAGTCTAACTGGCAGTGTTAAGATTCGAACAACAAAGGCTGTGTTATCCACACTGGCATCATGTTTAGGGAACTTCCTTCCCTCCGTTTCCACATCCATGACACAGGTTGGACATCCCTAATCCGAAACTTTGAGACTCAAGGTGCTATAGAATCTGGAAGGTTTTGCATAACAGCATGAAGCTACATGTGGGAAATTCCTCAGTCATATGGCAGGGGCACGTAGAAGTACTCTGCATGAAATATGGAAGCAAAAATGAATTTTGGGTATAGACACAAGTCCTATCTCTCAGAAATCTCATCCTATGTATGCAGATAGTTCAAAATCTGAAAAAATCCAAAATCTGAAACAATTTCCATACCAAACATGTCAGCTGTGTTTAGTGATAAAAAAGAATAATTCATGCATTCTAATGCTTATTCACAACATATATATATATATATATATATATATGACATGTGTGATATGACAAACTCAATGAAGATAGTACTATCAAAAGAACCTTCTTGGAAAATGAAAGAATAAAACTTCCTTGAGTCAGACAAGAAGGAATTGAAGGTAAAATAGAATTCTATCATCTTAAAAAATGAAGAACTATGATAGACATGCTGGTTATTCAAACAATGAGTTTCTACTTAGAAAAACATTAAGAGCAGATAATATAAATCTTTGTAAGAATAAAGCAAAGAAGGCGATAAGTAGATGATGACAAGGAGTTTTCTTGGATCTATGGGTTAGTACCTCCCATGTCTGAAAGGCATTGGGTTTCTGGCAGTCTCGAACTTGACACAGATCTCGAACGGCATAACCAAGAGCAAGCACTGCAAGCTGAACGCTATGAATGAGTCCTGGCTCAGTATAATGCCAGAGGAAGTCATTTTTCATGAAGTTCCTTTCCATAGCCTTGTTATCCTTGTAGGTCAAATTCTCCTGAGGATGGTTGGATATGCACTTACTCAATTCACTGTTATTGACATGCTCACAAGCAGAAAAAAGCATGGAGTATTCACGGAGGGGTTTGTTATTAATGTGGGGATATTTGTGCAGCGTTTGAAGAAAGGAATGGAAAGAGGACAAATTCCCTCTTCTGAAGGTAAAACCCACCACTTTGCCAATCTTTTGGACATTGGGAATGGTGATGATCTTAGTGGCAGTCGACCAGTTGTCACTAGCAATCCAGACCTTATTAATATTCCTTTCAATGGCTTGATTGAAGAGACTGAAAACATGGAATTTTCTCAGAAACACCACAATCACATTAACCTTGGCTTCTGCAATGATTGTCTCAAGTGTCTGGTTGACCCTGACTTGGATGGTATTGTCCGAGAGGAAGGCTGGGAAAACTTCTTTGAAGGCAATGCACACATTATTTGCTGCAGCCTGAATGGTGAAAGTGTGGAGAGCCAATCGCCCATAGTCATCATCTGTAGTTATGATGCCAATCCAGTTCCATCCAGACTTCTGAATCAGGTGCGCCATTGCTTTAGTTTGATAGAAATCACTAGGCACAGTCCGTAAAAATGAAGGAAAGCGGACTTTATCACTTAAGATTTCCACAGTTGATCCATAACTCACCTGGAAATGAACAAAGTCTTTTAGTTATGTTGTTTGATGGGGTCCAGGGGGCTACTGGAGGTAGGTGCTTCTCTTTGATTTTTGAAACCCTCTGGTATTTTCTGTCTTACAATCTCCATAGATTTCTACTTTATAAATACTTTTAATTATGATAGCATCAAGGATGCTTGGAGTTACTGCTTTCTAATAATTTCATATTGTATAATAGAAGTTCTTGAAAGTTCAGACTCTATCTTACATCTCCATTTACACCACTATATCTGTCTAAAATCTCCGGCAAGGGCTAAGAGTGGAAACAATTTAGTTTTAATTTTAGAGATAAATATAGGCTGAATGAAGTCAATCAGATGAAGAACATATATTTTGGGATGCCAGAACATACAAAATCAAGTTTAATTCACAATGCTGGTCATTGTCTTCTAGGTAAAATTATCCAAACAAACTTTTCCATATAGAACCAAAAATAATATATTTTAAACTTTGTTGCCTACCTAGGGTCTACATGTCTATCTATTTAGAGCATTTCCATCATATTCAGAAACAAATAATCCATGCCACAGCTTATAAAATCCAAAATGACGGTGCTTTTACCTGTGTACAAATGTATCTCTTAATAGTTTTCCTTCTGCTCCAGCTAATCTAATGATAATGACCTTGTTGCTATTCTACCTTTGCACTGGATGCTTCCTCCATCAAGTAGATCAAATTCTTTCTTCCACTTGCCCAAATTTCCTTAGTATTGTTTCTCATTTAAGTTTGATGCTAAATATCACTGCCTTGAGAAGTCCCATTTGGTACCTAAAGCCTCTGATTCATTGCTCTCTTCAAAACTGGACTGATGTAATGAAGAAAACAGAACAGTTGGCCACTTCAGAGATGTGAGGCATATCCAAATCAAGCTAGAACAGTCGGAACTACACTTGACTAATGTACAAATTAGTCTCTTGCTAATTTCTCCAGTTTTTCTGGATGTCTTCTCCAGCTTTCCTGGATTTTTAAAAATAATAATGAATAGGATTAAAAACCAATGTATAGAAATAAGACAAAACCCACCTGTGGCATGAGCTGTAAGTTTAACATCCTGGAGACGGCCATGGTTATCTCTGAGTATCCAGCACCTATGACAGCCTTGACCCTTGGCATGTAGCTGGAATAGTCACACTGAAACTCCACTGTTTCTCTAGAGCAGTTGAATTTAGAAAGAAACCTTAGGGTGGCTGCCATTGCAGCTGTGACTTCTGTACAAGTGTCATAGATTTCATAGCCCAGTTTGACTCCAGGTAACAGTGTTGAATTATTGATCATCTCGATGCTGTGGATCATGGCAAGAGTCTGAAGAAAGACTGATATTTCAAAGCTGTTGAGAAAACAGTATTTTTTAAAATAAAAAAGTAGTTATTTTATTGATGTGATGGTACTTCATCTTACCTCTATCTCTAGCTAAAACTATTTTTGGATAAGTTAAGCTTATTTTTTGAAGTGCAGAAACTTTGAGAATTATTATTTGGAAACTTTTAATGTTAGAAAGCAGATTCCTTCCTTCCTTCCTTTCCTTCCTTCTTTGTCTAGTGGTGGTGGTCTATAGTGATGTTTAACCTCAAGGCCTATTTTTTTTTCTTGCTTGTTTTTTTTTCTTTTAGCTCAAGGCAGCACTCTATTGCTTGAGCCACATTTCCAGTTCTAGTTTTTGCTGATTAATTAGACAGAAGAATCTCATGGATTTGTCTCATGGGTTGTGAGGTTCAGATCTCAGTCTCTTGAATAACTAGGATTATAAGTATGAATCACTGCTGCCTAGCTAGAAAGTAGCTCCTGAAGTGGAGTCTATAATACAGGATTTCACCTTTTCAGGAGAAGTCTGAGATCATTTCACACATTTGGTTTAATATTCTGTAATATGAAATGTGTCTGATTTTTGTTCACTCTTGTAGCTAGATGTCAACAATTTATTACAATCAAAGTACTTGCTTCTTAGACTGAAAGTACATTTTTGTTAGCTCTCTAATGGCTATGGTTGGAAGGCAGAAATACAAGTATTAAGAGTTATCCTTAGGCAAGGTACACTGGTTTAATTCACAGACACCACAGCATTTCTATAGTCAGTGGCCATTTCCAGTGTTGTTCTTAATTTGTGATTATTCACAGACCTGACTTGTTTAACACTGCATTTCCTCTCTACTACTGTGATGAAAAGATTACAAATATATAGTGCTTAGTGTGCAAGAGACGTTTAATTCATGGTTTTGAAATGAAGAAAAGGAGATATTACTGTTTAGGGTTTTGATATTCCACAGTTTCCTTATAATTCATGAAGTTAGGATAAGCCCTTGGAAAATATTTGTTTTCACCGTGGACAATCTAAATATGATTTGGAAAAATCAGCACTAAAATTTCCATTTGCAAAAAGAACCAAGGAAAGAAAAGGTAAACCAACATATTACCTCAATTAAAATTGTAACCCTATCAGTGACCTCTGCATGTTAGCTCGACAATAGACGTGTCTTTAATGTATTTACTTTGGTTTTCTTGGGAGATTCTTTTTTTTTTTTTTTGGTTCCGGTCGTGGGGTCTGAACTCTGGGCCTGGGCGCTGTCCCTCAGCTCTTCAGCTCAAGGCTAGCACTCTACCACTTGAGTCAGAGTGCCACTTCCGGCTGTTTTCTTTTTTTGCTTATGTGGTGCTGAGGAATCGAACCCAGGGCCTCGAGCATGCAAGGCAAGTGCTCTACCACTGAGCCACCTTCCCAGCCCTACTTTGGTTTTCTTGGTACTTAGAACACAACCCAGGTAATGTAGGTTCTTAGAAAGTTCTGGTTCATTGTTAAATGAAAAAATCTTTCTCTTTTTGGCTGACAACGAGCCAATATATTTTCTTTAAATTTTTTTTTTTTTTGGTCCGGTCGTGGGGCCTGAACTCTGGGCCTGGGCGCTGTCCCTCAGCTCTTCAGCTCAAGACTAGCGCTCTACCACTTGAGCCACAGCGCCACTTCCGGCTTTTTTCTTTTTGCTCATGTGGTGCTGAGGAATCGAATCCAGGGCCTCATGCATGCAAGGCAAGCACTCTACCACTGAGCCACCTTCCCAGCCCCCTCTTTAAGAATTTTTAATGCGTTTTAATTGTAATGGGTTGCAGTTACGTAAGTCAGATAAACAGTACATTTCTTTTTGAACAATGCCACCCTTTCCTTTGCTGTCTCCTAGCTTTTCCTGTTTGTCCCTATCCACAAGTTGTATAGTTCATTTTCAGCGTAGTGTCTAGTGAGTACCAATGCTGCATTTGTTCACCCTGTCTCCTACCATTTCTGTACCCCTCCTTACCTTCATGAAGACAGATAAACAAGACAAAAGGAAAAGAAGATAAAAAGAGCAACAAAAAACATCTTTAGGGGCCAGAAGTGGCGCTGGGGCTCAAGTGGTAGAGCGCTAGCCTTGAGCCGAAGAGCTGAGGGACAGCGCCCAGGCCCAGAGTTCAGGCCCCATGACCGGACCCAAAAAAACCCCAAAAAATCTTTAGGCAATATACCTTCCTTCCTTCCTTCCTTCCTTCCTTCCTTCCTTCCTTCCTTCCTCCCTCCCTCTCTCTCTCTCTCTCTTTCTTTCTTTCCTTCTTTCCTTTCTTGCTTTCTTGCTTTTTTCTTTCTTGCTTGCTTTCTTGCTTCTTTCTTTCTTTCCTTCTTTTTCTTTTGTTGGTCATGGGGCTTGAACTCTGGGCCTGAGCGCCATTCTCAGCGTGAGGGACAGGCAGGAGTCACCAGCACCCAGCTAGGCAATACATTTTCTATTTAGTAAATTTTCCTCTGGAATAAAATTTATCAGACCAAAATATTCTTTAGTATTTTCTATGATAGCTTATAATTATGTGGACCTCTAATCTGTAGACTGAATATCAATGCAGCACTCTGAAAATCCTTACTAATAATTACATGCCTATCCCTTAGTATTCCTGCTAATCAATGATTCTGATGACAATAGCTCAAAGCACCCAGCTTTGGGGAAAATATGAAGAAGGAATCATAGAATGATTATTTTTTATCAGAAAGTATTCTTTTTTTTGGGGGGGGGGTCCGGTCATGGGGCTTGAACTCTGGGCCTGGGCGCTGTCCCTCAGCTCTACAGCTCAAGGCTAGCACTCCACCACTTGAGCCACAGCGCCACTTCCGGCTTTTTTCTTTTTGCTTATGTGGTGCTGAGGAATCGAACTCAGGGCCTCAGACATGCAAGGGAAGCGCTCTACCACTGAGCCACCTTCCCAGCCCCTCAGAAAGTATTCTTAAATAGTCTAGTAAATAATTTTTGATAAAGAAATAAAAGGAGCCTAATAACCACCTCCCTCTCCCTACAAAAGAAAGACATTTTGTAAAGGGCAATTGAGTGTGGTGGTTCATACATGTAATTTTGCACTTGGGAGGCTGATGCAGGAGGCTTGAAAGTTTGAGATTAGCCTAGGCTACTTAGCAAGACAAAGAAAGAAAGGACTAGGCACCAGTGGCTCATGCCACTAGCTACTCAAGAGGCTGAGATCTGAGGATCACAGTTCAAAGCCAGCCCAGGAAGGAAAGTCCATGAGACTCTTATCTCCAACTAACCACCAGAAAATTGCAAGTGGCGCTGTGGCTGAAGCAGTAGAGTGCTTATTTTGAGCTGAAGAGCTGAAGAGAGCGCCCAAGCCCAGAGGTCAAGCCCCATGACCACCACCATCACCACCACCAACAACAAAAGGAAGGAAATGATGGAGGGAATGAGGAGGGAAAAAGAAAAGACTAAATGAAGAAATGAAGAAAGAGGGGTAAAAGAAGAGAGGAAGGAAGAAGGGAAAGGAAAAAGAAAAGACAGGTAGGAGAAAATAAGATATTAAATTTATAATCAAAAGCAGGATTTGAGAAAGAAGCTTAGCGTGACATTGCCAGGGTCCTTGAAGCTGCTGCCACCTCCTACCTCAACAGACATTCTCCACACCCTAGTTCTAGAGACAGGAATGTGGAAAATGGAAGCTGAAGAATTGCAAAATTAGCATCCTAAAACTGGAATTAGAACTCAAATGCTCCTTTGTGACAGCCACCAACTCAGCTTTACTTTCCCCAAATTCCATTATGCCAAATGTCATTTTGCACAATTAAGACTCACAGCACAACCTGATCATCAAGAAAGAAGGGACATAGAAGATCATAACTTGTCATCTAAGATCTGGATTATTTTAAGATGGGAATAAATACAAAAAAGTGTTAGTATGAGAAAAATTAAATGTATTCTGTTGTAAATAAAGCATTAAATAGGAGGCCAAATTAACAACAAAGTACCTGCTGTGAGTGATAAAAAGGTAAATGATTGTGTGAGACGCAGGGTAAGCTGCTGGGTCTGCTCAGGTGTCTTCTGAGACTTTTTTTTTTTTTTTAAAGCACAATCCAAGAAGTACATTAATGTAGTTTTCCTTGCCTCTGCACTTAAGGCTGATTAAATTCCCTTTTTAAGGATTGTGAGACCAATCTTAGCAACTTGAAAAGTATATGTTTCTTTTGTATGTTCTTCCCCCCTATGGTATAGCCCCTGTTGTCACTGTATTTGATTATGGTTCCCTGGTATTGTATATGTACTTAGTTGAATTAGGGAAGGGAAGGGGAACAACAGAATGGTGAGACAAAGGACAAAGGGGAACCAATGCAACAGAGATATTCACAAGACAATATGTCAGAAACGATCTGTACAACTTGGGGGTGGGGTGGGGTAAAGTAGGAGAAAAATGAGGGAAGGGGTAATGTTTGACAAGAAATGTACTTATTACCTTACTTACGTAACTGTAACCCCTCTGTATGTCACCTTGACAATACAAAAAAAGAAAAAGAAAAAAAGCACATGAGTTCAAATTGATCGAACAACTTAGATCTTAACACAAGGAAATGGTTAACAGGTTCTAGCCTTTCAGCATAAGCTGGAGTCTGGAGGCTCGACTCACCCAGCACACTTCTGAATTTGTGGTCGTCTGGGATGATCTTCTGAGGACAACATTTTCTCATGAATGGCGAACAAACCTCCAATCATGACATGTCCCGGAGAAGCCACAGCCACAAAGTCATCAGGAGTCTGGCAAGGTTGAGAAGTAGTAA
Source organism: Dipodomys ordii (assembly GCF_000151885.1). Taxonomy (NCBI): domain Eukaryota; kingdom Metazoa; phylum Chordata; class Mammalia; order Rodentia; family Heteromyidae; genus Dipodomys; species Dipodomys ordii. The sequence continues at coordinate 1,853,880 of NW_012267373.1, read as the reverse complement.
GAATAATCACAAAGCAGGTAATTACTATAATTAATAGTGCCATGTTTCTGTCTTATCTACTCAGTTCATGGATGGTCTCTGGAATCACTAAGCTCATGGAGACCAACAAGGTTCATGTTTCCCCTAAACACCTTGTAAGGTACTTAGGGCCAGCAGTGCTCATTGTGAAGTTGCTTGATGATAGTCACAACAGTTCTTTCACCAATAGGAATGTGTTAGACTGCCAAACATTCTCCAGTGTTATAGACTTGTAATAGTGGATATGTCACAGCTAGGTAGAAGCAGGTATCCTAAACACAGGTCTCACTGTAATCATATTCTTTTCCTCCAAGAATAGGACATGGGCTTTGAGTCATGTTGGCATTTCTTCTGACCTTTCTTTCTGGACCTTCAGGAGGTAGCAATTTGGAAAAAAAATTCTCCCACTTCTGCATTTCTAAACATATATTCAGTGCACAAAGGATTCAGGATAGTTGGTTGGCTGTTTAGAGCAAAAAGAAAAAAGAAAGACTCTGCTTTTACTTCCGTAGACAACTTTTACCTTTTTTTTTTTTTTAAAAAAAGCAACACTCATTTGAGTTTTTATTATTCCCATTTTACATGGATTAATGACAAATAGCTTTTGTGGTAATAGGTGAAACTAAAACAAGAGGAAAAAGCCAGTTTGATAGAGTGCTTTGTTTTGAACCAGGAAAGTCTATCGTGGGTCACTGACATTTCCAACATTGTTGGGCCACTTATTTTGATACATTTTAGATTAGTTTCAGGCTATGTGTTCCTAGATGTTAGGCATCTGAACCAATATGACTTAACTGGTACTTTTGGAATTTAACAGAGGCTAGATAAACCTCATATATTTAGTCACCATTAAAGAAAAGTTGAAAGTTTAAAAATTAACTTTTCAAGACCAATGCCTTAAAAATATGTGAAATAAAAGGAATCTCTCACAGGATTACAGGTTCAAATCCAATACATCTAATTTAATAGATAGCAGATTTAATAGATAGCAGATAAAGGATTTTTTAAAGATAAAAAAGTATAGTGGCCACTGTGGTATATGTAGTTATTCAACTTAGTCTTAAATTTCATATGTTATCCCAACTGCCGAGTGAAGTTACAGGTCATTACATTGCATCAGTTATGTTCTTAAACTTAACTAGGATTTCTAATAGAATACAATCCAATTAACTTTAATAGTCCAGAAAGCTCAATGAGCATCAATAAGTTTGAAGACTTTTCAAATGTTTAGCAATTGCATTTTACTTTTCTTGTTTTTTCCATATCTATGTATGTATGAATGTATATATGTATGTAAGTGTGCATGCACAATTGGATAGACATATTTTTATTTAGTTATTTTGTTCAGATAACCTCAAAGGTCTTGTAAAATTGTAACTTCAAAGATGACTCTGAGGGCCAAGAGCAGTGACTCACACTCACACTCCCAAGTACATGGGAGGCAGGTATCAGGACAGGCTGATGGAAAGTTACCAACACCTCAACTCACCCAGCAAGCCACATGTGGTGGTTCAGCTACATAGGAGTCTGTAAGAAGGAGATTACAATCTGAATATAATACCTACCTGAAAAATAACTACTGCATAAAAGGTCTAGGGATGTGTCTCAAGTGGTAAACACCTGCTTAGCAAATGTGAGGCCTTGAGTTCAAAACCCAGCACCATGCACATAAAAAGTCCAATAAAGATGATTTTGCTAAGCCTATTCTAACTATATAATATATACTAAGCAAATCTGAACAGTTCTAAAGGTGTGTTGTTCATGGTGGACATTTATTTGAAAATTCAGCAACAAAAGTTTCTCTAGCAATTTCTCTTAGGTTGCTATTTTAATCATATTTAGAGTTTTTAAAACTATGAGAAGCCGGGTGCTGTTGGCTCACACTTGTAATCCTAGCTACTCAGGAAGCTGAGATCTGAGGATCACGATTCAAAGCCAGCCTGAGCTGAAGAGATGAGGGACAGTGCCCAGCTCTGGAGTTCAAGCCCCATGACTGACAAAAACAAAACCAAAACAAAAAAACTATGAGAAAACATAAAGATAAAGCAAATTTCCTTATTTTAACAAAGATCCTTCAAGATTTGTTTCTATAAAAGTGCCTCTGATGGTATGAAGACCAAAGCCTCCCCACCCCCTTCCTCCCTATACAAGGGGCAGAAAGGCTGCAAGTTATGTTAGGTGTCTGAACAATGATTTTCTCATCCATGATAATTAAGATATTCTATTTAATGTTGTGAGAGTTGAGCTAATCTACATTGTAAAGCTCATGAATTCCTGTAGGCATTCAATAATTAGCTCTTTGCTTTTCCTTCCCAAAATGAAACTGAAAATTACTCATTTCAAATTTAAAGCGCTCTCTAACTTTGATTTTTCTCAAGAATCTTAAACGCATTCCAGAAAAAGATTTTCTTTTGTATTAACTCCATGACATGATTAAAATTTAAGTCTGAAGGAAGATAGTCTATGAATCACTTCAAAATTCTATCAGATATTATTTTGGCTGTTGTAGTTACTTGTTTCCTCTGCTTTAAAAATTACTACTATTATTTATTATTATCTTTAAGTAGTTGTACAAAGGAGTTGCAATATGACAAAGCAGATTATGAATACAATGTATCTTGGTCAGGTCACTCCTGTGAACATTGTCACCTCTCCCACCTAACCACCTTATCATTCTTAATTTTAACTTTTTTAGCCATTATTTAAAATCTGTAGCTACTACATGTTTTCTGCTACTTAAAATGCACACAGCACCAATAATGATTTCTTTTTTTTTTCTTTCCTCCAGTCCTGGGGCTTGAACTAAGGGCTGGACCACCGTCCCTGAGCTCTTTTTGCTCAAGGCTAGTACTCTATCACTTTGAGCCCACAGCACCTCTGCCAGTGTTCTGGTGGTTAACTAGAGGTAAGAATCTTGTAGACTTTCCTGCCCTGGCTGGCTTTGAACTGCAATCCTCACATCTCAGCTTCCTGAGTAGCTAAGATTAAAGGCATAAGCTACCAGCACCTGGCTAACTATTCCTATTCCTAAAGAATATGACTTTTTACCTTGAACAACTGTTTCTGAAAGATAAAAGTTCTTGCAGGTATGAGTTAACAGTGAGACTAGCTTGACCATTCCTTTGATCTCAAGGTTTTGTATCTTTGTCCTGATCTTTATGTGATAAGATATAGCATTAATATTACTTAAATAGAATGGCATGTCGATGGGAAATCACTATCCAAGCTATCCTTATAGAGATATCATTGCCCTGCTTGGAGTGATCTAAAAAGAAAGAATACTCACTGATTGAATATACTTTATTCTAACACAGTGAAGATTAGGTGAGGGTTAAGATTTCTTGCAGAAATCTTCAGATAGGAGTTAACAATGAGACTAGCTTGACCATTTCTTTGATCTCAAGGTTCTAAAAGTGGAACTTGAGAGCCAAAGGCACAGAATACAGCAGCAGCACTTAAGGCAGCCTGCAAGCAAGTCACCAGCACAAGAATTGGGAGAGGTACAGCATCACAGTGCTCATGGGAAACATGGAATAGATGGCTGCCTGTTCCACCCCCACACAGTGCCAGCCTGACCAGGCAGGTGAGAGTTCCCACTGAGAATGATCGAAGAAGCTGACACCAGTGTTATGAAAGTAGCTGCCAAGACCCACAGCCTAGAGGGGAAATAAACAGAGCTGAAGAATGAGCTCTGACTCACTGTTTCACATTGTCAATCTTCTCCATTTTTTTCCCCAGGCCTGTACAAACAAAAATATATTTAGCTTAAAACAAGCAGGTATTCAAAGCATAGCACCACAACTACATTTTATTTGATCAACAATACATGTGGGCGCATTTTTTCCATTTGTGATGCATTTCTCTTCCACAATCATCTTTATTACCATATCACAACAGGTGAGATTTTTTTTTTGATCCTGAAGAGCACAACCTTAGGCACTGAGTCAGGAATGCATGATTAGGCATTTCCAAATTACTTCTTTTGTTCTAATATCTTACATGTTCATTTGCTCTTACTATTATTTTTTAAATTTTCATGTGCCATTGCCTGTTCAACTGAATATTAGCATTCTGAGATAAGGGTTTTGTATGTTTCAGATCTTGTAGTACATTGTTTTACAAATGCAATTATAGTTTTGTTGTTGTTGGTGGTGGTCATGCGCCTTGAACTCTGGGCCTGGGTGCTGTTCCTCAGCTCTTTAGCTCAAGGCTAGCGCTCTATCACTTGAGCCATAGAACCACTTCTGGTTTTCTGGTGGTTTATTGGAGATAAGAGTCTCACCAACTTTCCTGCCTGGGCTGGCTTTGAACCTCGATCCTCAGATCTCAGCCTCCTGAGTAGCTAGAATTACAAGTATGAGCCACCGACACCCAACAAGTATAGTTTTATGATGTATCATGAAATACATTTGAGTCCACCAAATATATTATGTACATTCCAAACACATGGCTCAGCTTAATTTTCATAACAAGTCAGCGATAAACTGACTTAGTAGTAGGCAGGAAGAGTCCCTTAAACCAAGCTACAATATCATTAGATATGATCAGCATTTTACAGGTTATTGCTATTATTATTCATTCATAAAAATAAGAACATCACCTCATATAATTTGATCAGTAGTGAGTGCTAAAAGATACTGTACTATATTCCTCCCCCAACTGGAGAAATTTTTTTTTTTTTTGCCGGTTATGGGGGCCTGAACTCTGGGCCTGGGCCCTTCAGCTCAAGGCTAGCGCTCTACCACTTGAGCCATAGTGCCTCTTCCGGCTTTTTCTGCTTATGTGGTGCTGAGGAATCGAACCCAGGGCCTCAGGCATGCAAGGCAAGCGCTCTACCACTGAGCCACCTTCCCAGCCCCATGGAGAAATTTTTTTTTATTTTTAAAAATTATCTTTTAGTTGTACAAAGGAATTGCCATTTAATAGATCCATATATGAATATAATATATCAATGATCAATGTCACCCCCGCTCAACTTTCTCTACCTACCTCTTTCCTCATTCCTCTTAATTCTGTAGGATAAACTTTAGATTCTTGTCTGCATTTTCTTCGTCTTCTTTTCTTTTTTTTTTTTTTGTCGGTCGTGGGGCTTGAACTCTGGGCCTGGGTGCTGTCCCTCAGCTCTTCAGCTCAAGGCGACTGCTCTACCACTTGAGCTACAGCGCCACTTCCGGTTTTCTGGTGGTTTATTGGAGATAGGAGAGTCACGGTCTCTCCTGCCCGGGCTGGCTTTGAACCGAGATCCTCAGATCTCAGCCTCCTGAGTAGCTAGGATTACAGGCGTGAGCCACCGGCGCCCGGCTCTTCCTCTTCTTTTCATTCATCTATACCTTGACCCAACCATACTCCTTTAGAGTACCTGCTTCCTGGGGATCCATTTTGCTGAACTTTGATTTTGGTTTTCCAGGGAATTAAACTATTTGAGATCTTCTTTGAATCTACAATATATTTGAATATACTTGCATACCATCCAATATATTTACTTACAACTTTGTAAGCTAAATCTAGCTTTCACATAAATCGTTTGTCTCTCTGGGCCTGACTTATTTCACTTAACATAATTTTTCTCAAGTCTTTACAGATGGTACAATATTCATTCTAATGGATGAGTAAAATTCCATTGTGTGTATATGCCACATTTCCTTGATCCATTCATCCACTGAGGGGCATCTAGGCTGATTTCAAAACCTTGGCTATGATGAATAGTGCTACAATAGTAGAATTTTGCTGGTAGCTTTACTGTATCTGGTTTGTATTCATTTTTTTTTACTGCTGCGATTTAAATCATAAAGTTGAATACATTTACAAAATAACGGATTTTGATACTTGGGCCCTTTCCACATCGAGGAACACCTTGACTTGCTCAGCTGGTTCTGTATTCCATCACTATACTACTCCATACAGAATCACCAAGTATTATCTTCTTACTTTTTCCCTGAAATACCTCACTCGATCACGTACCATGTTCTTCTCCTGCTCTGCCTCTATTTACAGTTGGAATCTCTCTTCTTGTACTTAATAATATAGGTTTTGCATTTATATAACTAAGCCTATGAATGGAATCCACAGAAATTTTCCTTCCTTAAAATTATATAAAAATTGTTAGTGAACAGGCATCAGAAATATTTAGCTTTTTCATTAGGAGAGTATTCATCTAGAAACCTAGAATACTCCCCCATTTTTGAAAGATGTCTGTATATCCCAGAAAGGAGATGAATTGTTATTAGAATAATTTGAGCCCTGCTTCCCAGGACATATTGGATTTTTTTTTGGAGATTTTACTCTTGCTTTACTTGTTAGCCATTTGAACTCAAATCATCCTTAGGAATCTTCTACCACTGATTTCATGTGTGCTTCATACATATCACCATTCAATATCATCAGTCAAAAGATCATCTTAGCCAAGTATGACTGCCTTGCCTTAGTTCTCTAGGTACACCTACTTTTCTTACCACAAATGACATTAACAAGGATAATTTTTCTGGTGAAGAAATAGTAATAAGCTATTTGTGTTCTATTAGTTCTGCAAAGTCCAAATATTCACTTTTCAAAGCTATTTTTAATTCTCTATCAATCAAACAAAAAACATGGACTGTTATTTATGCACTGTGGTTATTTGTGTACTCAAAGAAATTCGGTAGGAGGATGAAGAGTATGAGGCCAGCCTTGGCCACAGAGGGCATCGGAGTCTATCCTAGGATATTAACAAAAACGTCTCAAAAAATAAAACTAAGAACTTCAAAAGTAAATATTTTGCTGTGACTTGTATATGGATGTTAACACACAACACACACACATATCCTTTTAAGAGGAGAACTTTAATATTTTAGGTAAGCATTTTGCTCTACCTTTTATTTTCTTATATGGAATGGTAATAAAGCATTTCGCAATCCTATTATAGTTCCAGTTATAAAAATTAATTATTTTACCCAATCGGGAACTAATTTTAACATAGGCAAGGGAATCAAAATTCTAAAGGATCTACTACTTATCTGTCTCAGCATTCATTTTTTCCACTTTTTTTGTATTGAATCTCTTATATTGCAAATCATGTTTTCAATAGACTTATAAAAATACTGTAAGGATTTAGTCTTTATGTATTACGAGTTAAATAGGCATGAAAGCTAATTTTTTTATATCAATGTAATGAAAAACCATTAATTATCACAATTTCATTGCTGTTTATACAAAAACAAATAAACACAAAAACAATTCCATTTTTGATGAGCATTGAGATAGATCAAACCAACCACTTAGCTTTCTAAATAATGCAGAATTTATAAAATCAAATTGTATCAGGAATCTCAAAGGGTGCTGTCCCTGTGCTCTTCAGTTTAAGGCTAGCGCTCTACCACTTGAGCCACAGTGCCACTTCTGGTTTTCTGGTGGTTAACTGGAGATAAAAGTCTCACAGACTTTCCTGCCCAGGCTGGCTTTGAATTGTGATCCTCAGATCTCAGCCTCCTGAGTAACTAGGATTTATCTCCACATTCTTGAATAGACCATTCTGCATAGAGTATAGCATATATGCTTCCATTTCTTCTTGCCCAGATTGCTATGTTAGGCTCAAAAAGCTGAAGAAGCAGAATAGATATTAATATCATTTTCAGGCTTTACATCTTTGACTTATGATTTCCTCAGAGAAATTGATTTTCTTCACAAAGTGAATAAGAATATGTCATTGCTAGCTGTTATTGTCAACTTCACTGTATTTTAAAGGGTATGGGAACAGTCTTTGTGTATGCCAGAATATACCCAGTATCTAATTTACAGACCACATATAGTGGACACTAAATAACTATTTGTTGGACGAATAAACGAGTACTTTGGAAAAGCACAGAAGAAGGTGGCTACAGCTTAGACTGATTTTCTTACCTAGGTGGATGTCGCTTCAGGAAGCTACAATACCTGGAAGAAAGAACTCTGAAGGTTGGATATTGGCAAAGACAACTCACAAGCTAAAATCAGAAACTCCTTGTTCACATTGGTTTTCTCCAGTTTGCGATGTCAGAATAGGCATTTATTTGGGGGAATTAGTAACACCTGCTTCCTTATTTATTCATTCTCTGTATTCCTCTCTTATGGAGGCAATTTGGCAATCTCCTAGCTGTGGTAGGAGACAGACTGGCCACCACCTACTTAATATTTGTTTTCAACAGATATATTCCACCGGGTTCACAGTTCATGTTGTGAGTGTGGCATGTCTGTGTTGTAGTATAAACAATCCCTTTTATGTACTATGTTTGCACCTCTTAAGCTAAGTTCAGTAGCAAGGAGCAGGCCAAGTCAAATAATAAGTAATCAGAGAACAAATAAGAAATTATGTCATAGAAGTAGACTATCAGTGGAAAGATTGTAAGAGTTCACTAAAAAATAAGAGTACTTCCTTTATAAGTGTTTATATTAATATAAACAAAAATAACAGATTAACAATTTGGAGTGAGCAGTAAGAGAAGAAAGCAGACTTCTTGAGATTCCAGAAAAATCAACAGTTTTAATCTCTCAAACAAAGACAGACAACTATGGTGAGACTAGGTTAGTGAATTATTGCAGATCTGGCTGCTTGGGTTGACAAGCAATCATTCACTGAAAGTTTTCTTCAAATCTTTCTTGTAGAAAAAAGATAATAGAGCTATGTTAAACAAACAGATAGAAAACTTCTGTATTATCATAAAGAAAAACCCCACAGTGTAACAGATAACTAATTTAGAAAGATAAGAAATTTATCTATGCTTGCTGTATAGAGTTTTGGTTACTCAGTTTCTTTCACAGACAAGTAGTTTTATTTAACCTTTTAAGTTAATCAGCTGGTCCTGAAATATTATAGTAGTAATTATATACTGTATAACCTTTAATTGTGCAAACTAGAAACTAAAAGTTGGAAATGAAAATGAGATTAAACCCAGGGCTGGTGGCTTCTGCCTATAATCTTAGCTACTAGAATTGAGGATTGAGGTTCAAAGCCACCCTGGGCAGACAAATCCAAGAGACTCTTATCTCTAATTAATCAGCAAAAAACTGTGCTGTGGTAGCATGGTAGAGTGTCAACCATGAGCAAAATAAAAAAGATGAGCCAGAATTCAAAGTCCTGAATTTAAGCTCTAGTACACACACAGGTACACACACGCACACACACAGATACACACACACACACACACACACAGAATTGAGATTAAATCTTGTGTGTTCATGTACTAAAAAGTATCATCAAGGAAAACAAGTTAGGTAGCAATTCAGAGCTTTGGGGAAGCAGAGAGAATTTGGGTCAGTTATGTTGGCCCTTACTTTACCTAAATGAGCTTGGACAGATACCTGGCCATCAATCGAAGTTATTTTTTATTTGCCCATAGTTTCTTCCTTTTCATGTTGAATAGGTATATTAAACCATACGCTATAGTATGTTCACTGATTGACCAAATATTTACTCTTTTCTTTGTCCGAGGCATTGTTCCAGATGCTGAAGAGGAGAAGTGATCACAGCCTTAATGAGATGAAAACATCCCTAATGAAGTTTACAGTCGAGTGGACAATGACAATACAACCCCTAAGGAAACTGAGAGAAAGAACCGTGGATCCAGCTAGAAGTCAGCTCAAAGGCCTCAAGAAAGGCCACAGTAAAGTTCCAAGGGGGCAGATGAATTTAAAGATAGGAAGGCTGAAAACAGACACCCAAGAGACCTCAGTGTGAGGAAGCCAGCAGAAGGAGAAGAAGCCATGAGTGAGTTACAGACACAGACACTCAGGAGCTGAGGTGTTTTCAGGACTGATCAATCAGGTCAAATGTTGCGTGATCAAAGAGGAAGAATGAAAATTGACCATTGGCTTCAGCAGTGTTGAGGACAGTGATGACCTTATAGTGTTGCTGGAATGGTGAAGGGTAAATTAAACGTTCGTTAGTCATCAAATGACCACCTCTAGATGGATGGTGGGGGTCAATCTCCAGTGTCTCAAAGGCTGTGGTATTATTACATCATAACATATAAAATATTCCCAAGATTACAAATCTGATGATTCAGACATCCAATCTAATTATTTTCTTGCCTCTAAAACATAATGGATAACAATACTTACTATTTACTGAAAGTTCTATGAAGTAGGGCCCATTTGTATCTATTGTAAGGAGCTGAGGGTGTGGCTTAGGTGCTAAAGCACTTGCCTACCATGGGAAAGACAGACGGAAAGTAATGGGGAATCTTAAACTAAATGGGACTGTATAATTCTTTGAGAATGACAAGACCCAAATACTGCTGCGGGAATTCAAATCTATATCTGTCTGTATCTATATCTCACCTGTATCTCATACCTCTCCCCAGTGCCCAGAAGACATCTGAATCGTGAATAAATCACCAGCTTCTGTGCTAGATGACTCCAATAGCCTTCTACATAACAGCAATTTACACGAGGTTTCCTCACTACCTAATCCCCCATAGCCGCTCCTCCTCTGATACACCTCTTTACCTATTTCGCAGCAACAGTGAATATATTTCCTACCTCCATATAGGTTTTTTTTTACACATATTCTCTGCTTTGAATATCTTTCATCCTTATTTCTGCCTAGTGAACTTCAGCCTCTTATTTCGAATCCTCATATCAATGAATTGCATTTGAAGGAGATGTGATCAAAGTACATTGTAGGTAGGCACACATGGACATGTCAAAATGAAACCCTTTCGTACTACTCATTGATGCTTATAAAAATGTTGGGGGTAAAAAACATACATATTAATAAGCAAATGAATCAAACTAGTTGTAGATCTGACAAAATCAATGTAGCACTTGTGCAACCTATCAGACTGTATAAGAATGTTTGCTTCATATGTCAATCATAATTTAAGGAACTCCAGAGATAAAGGGTATGCTCTAATTACCCATATTTTTATTTGTTCCTTTGTCGTTTCTTCTTCCCTGGTATGTCAAATTTCTTCTCATATTAGTCGCATCTTTTGTTCTTAGAGTTGATGCTTTGATATGTTGTTGGATAGGTTGTTCTTGCCAAGGACAGCTAATTCCTAATGGCAGGAAACAACTTGCCTTTCAGAGGTACAGCCCATACTTCCAGCCAGCTCTGTCTGTCATGGTCTCATACACAGGTCCATTACTTATTTGATCCAATCACTTCAAGGCCAGGAACCAGATGTCCAGGAATAACCCCATTCTTTTAAGCCCATTAAAGATCTTTCAACCAGCTAATCCTAGTCTTGCTTACCCAGGCTCCTCCATTCCTTCCTTCAGTAGCCACAATAAAGGCTCTTACCCTCTTTCCACATTCTCAACTCTACCTGACTCCTGATGTACTCCAGTGCTACCATTTTAGTACGCCCAGTATCCTGTTTCCAGCAACCTGTGAATGTTGATAATTTCCTTCCTAATAGCAGTCATTACTTTAAAAAATTATTGTAGAGATGCTGTACAGAGGGGTTACAGAGACATGAGTAAGACAATGTTGATCATTGTTACCCCTTCCCATGTTGTTGTCCCACTATTCCTTGCCTCGCCCACCTCCCACACTCCCAACTCCCCCCACTGCTGAAGTTGTAAAGTTTGTTTCCAATATACTGTCCTGTGGGTATCCTTGTTGCAATGGGTCATCCTGTGTCCTTGTTTCAGCATTTTGTTATTCCCCTTCCACTCCCCAGATTAGACACATGTATATACAAGATGCAGTGTACCAAAATCAAGTACAGTGACAACAGGGGATATGTGTCTTATCATATCTGATTTAAAAGAATCCTAGATACCCTTACACAGCTCTTTTGTCAATTTCTTTTCATTTAAAGAATTTTCTGTAGTCCTTCTTTCTAGATCTGTTGGCAATAAATTTCCTGAGGGTTTTTTTTTTTCAATGGAATATCTTATTTTCCTTTGATTCCTGAGAGGTGTTTTCACTGGTAATATGATTCTGGCTACAAGGCTTTGTCTTTCAGCATTTGTAAAAATGGTGCCACTTCCTTTGTATATCAATAAATGCTTAGTTTTAATATTTGCTTCATAAAATCATAACCATTTCTTGAGTTATCTGTGGCTTCCACAAGATTTGTATACCTGGAGGATTTTATTAAAACCCAACTCCCAAATGCCATGTGCACTATCTGGTCAATACTAAGTATGCCACAGGACTTAAGGACTTGAGGAAATCATATTTTGACACTTAAAACAACATTAAATACTTTCTCTGTTTAAGAAATTTCAAATTAATAATCTACTAGAAATAAATATTGCTATTTTTAAATATTTTTTTCTATTAAGGAACTTATTCCTCTGAGGTGTATAGATACTATACTTTATAAAAGGAAAAGAGAACTGACTCTTTGGTTCTACTTTAATTCAGGTTACGCCACCGGTTCTAAATATCACACAATTTTCCATCCAGACACTGAAGATTCTATGACAAATTCAGGATGTCAGATTAATCTATATGAACTATAATTTGAAGTTATACATTTTAAAGAAAACTGCAAACTGAAAACATTTTCAATATGTTTGTGCTGTTACTTTATTTACCCTAAGATATTCAGACAAAGATGGGATAAAAGTTAAAAAACAAATGATTTGCCTTTTCGCCCACTAAGTATGTAAATATAATTTTTAACAAGCTGTGACTGAAACATTTTAACTTTATGGTTCAGTGTTCATGTTTACTTAATGACAAACAGAACACACAGATCTTGTAAAAACACAGATGATCAAATGATCCTTCCATATTTCTTCAAAGACAGTAAAGGGAAAAACAGGAAAAGAGTAATAACATTTCCAGCTTTTGAACTTTATTTCTTTTACTTGTGTACTTTACATCTTGAATGGTTAGGTTAAATCCCACTATAATTTGCTTTAGTTAATGAAATGATGAAAGCATTCTCTTGGTATCATACATAAACAAAACTTAACTTCACTTTTAAAAATACTCCTCCAGGATATATAAGACAAACAAAACATTAAGGATTTATAATTTTGTGGAATGATAGAAGTTTCTGATATATTTTGTGTTCAAGGAAAATCCGATAAAGCACTCTGTGCATTCTATTAGAAGCAAAGAATTAAAATTTCTGGATTAGTGTTTCCTGAAATGTTTCTTGAGATGCTGTGGAGAGTTGTCCATTGATAAAAGGATTTTTTGTGTGTAAATAAAATGGAAATATGGTTTGAATTAAGTATAGTGTCTTATTTATCTTAGGGCTCTCAGTCTTCATTCTAAAGGGATGTATGTACTTTGACATGAATTTCAAGTTACATTATGAAGTACATATTATATATATATATATATTTGTAATTGTTATAGCTTCTTTATGGGTCTTTCCTTTTATCTCTCATAATACATTTTTGTCTTACATTCTACACAGTCTAATACTAAAAAATTTCCACTAGTTTTCTTTTTTTTAAACATTGAATAGCATGTACCTGTTATGTATTTTTCTGTACTTTCTTTTTAACCTTAATATGCCATTTTGCTTTAGCTTTATTCCTTGCAAACATTTACAGTGGTACATTGATAAATCTAGACTCCCTTCTCTATCCTCTTCTCTGCCTCATCCTTGCAAATCGGTCCTCATCTCTATGTGACATTCTGCCCACTGGCAGCTTCCACGTATGCGAAAGAACGACATGTGGTACTTGGTTTTCTGTGTCTGGCTTACTTTGCTTGGCATCAGACCTCCATTTTTGCAGCAAATGTTATCATATCATTAGTGTATAATGCATCGCATTCCTTTGTTGAAGGGCACCAAAGTTAAATTGACAATTTTGAGCAGAACTGGAATACACACAGTGAATACGCATTTCAGTTAGTTTCTCTTTTAAAATTTAGCAAACAAATTTTGAAATATTTTGAGGCGGATGAGAACACAACCGTGAAGTCAGTCTAGGTTGGGTTCAAACTCTGTCTCTCTCACATGCTAGCTGGGGAAAGAGCCAAGGAACTTGATTTCTCACTTCCTATATGCATGAAATATGGCCAGTCGTACTGATCTCCAAGACTGTTAAGATTAAGGATGGAAAGCACCCGAGGAAGCTCTAGTCCCCAGTCTCAATAAATATTATTAATGAAAGGAGACATATTGAGGGTCTACTTTTTCCAGAGTTGAGAGGGAAAATTGATTTTAGCACATACTCGGCAGCCCAGAAGTCAAAGTTGTAACTCTGGCCCTGGACAGGGAGAGAGCTCTTTACTTTCTCAGAGTTCTAGAGTTCATACTCTACACTGAATCAAATCATTTTTATAGTTACTTTGAACAACATTTAGAAAGTTAGACAATTCTTGACACATTTTTTTTTCTTAGAAAGATTATATAACAGGAGAAATATTTCTTCTGCTCCTGCCCCACTCCTGAGAGTCTGCTTTGCTTTTTATTTCCAAGTCAGGAAAGCTTGTAATGCCCTAGAAAAACATTGTTCAACATCCCCACCTACTGGTTACTCCATATTATGATATTAAAGATCAGAAACTTCCTGTTAGTATGTAGTATTTTCTTTTTAAATAGTTTTATTCTTACAAAGTAGTTCAACAAAGGAGTTACCATTCAACAAAGTGGCTTGTGAATACAATGTGTCTTGATCAAGTCATACATTGAGCACTTACTATGTGTTAAAGACAGTTTTAAGAGTAGAATGATATAAAAAATTACAAGGTAATGATACATTTTGTGTTATGTCAACATGATCTAATGAAGAAATAATTTTTATTATTATCTCTGAGCAAGAGAAGAAATCACTCAACAGAAAGTGGGAGAGTGATTGTAATAACCTTTTGCATAATGTCTCTGTCTTCAGCTTTTTCCCCAATGCCAGTTCATTATCTACTGAAACATCAGTTTCCTTCCTGATCAAAATAATGAAATGAAATAAGACTTTAACTTTTCTTTCTTTTTTTTTAATGTTGTTTTTGGGTCTGGTCGTGGGGCCTGAACTCTGGGCCTGGGCACTGTCCCTCAGCTCTTCAGCTCAAGGCTAGCACTCTACCACTTGAGCCAC
>NW_012267373.1:1797520-1836528 GCF_000151885.1 Dipodomys ordii | reverse complement strand
ACCACATAAGCAAAAAGAAAAAAGCCAGAAGTGGCGCTATGGCTCAAGTGGTAGAGTGCTAGCCTTGAGCTGAAGAGCTGAGGGACAGCGCCCAGAGTTCAGGCCCCACGACTGGACCCCTCCAAAAAATAATGCTGTGATAAACATAGTTGTGCTGGTAGTTTTAGTATTGCCTTGTTTGTGATCATTTGGGTAAATGCCCCAAAGTGGGATTGCTGGGTCATATTTACCTTAGCTTTAAAGAGAAAAATATATTAAATTTTAGCTCCTGTGATTCTTCTGAGTACAAATAGACTGTTTTCAATTGACTATGAACATTATAGTCAATATGTTTGAATGGTGAGAAAATTTTCTTAAAACAATACAATAATCATTCTTTTCTTCATCAGTACCATCAGCACCATCACTATCATCATCATTGTCATCACCCATCAACTTTGCTTACAAATACCAATTTAAAAGTAAGAATGACTTTTTTTGTGTGCCTGTTCTGAGGCACGCACAGCTAGCTTTTTACTCACAGCTAGCTTTCTATTACTTGAGCTACAGCTCCACTTCTGGCTTTTAGTTGGTTAATTGGAAATAAGAATGGACTTTCCTGCTTGTCTAGCTACAAACCGAGATCCTCAGACCTCAGCCCCTTGAGTAGCTAGGATTACAGGTGTGAGCCACCGGCACCTGGCAAGAATGGATTTGTAATTTATTTTTTTCCATGTAAGTTTTTCTTGAGGACCCAGTTATTTTTTTATATAGACAATATCAAGTGTCTTTTCTATGTCTATTAAGAGGTATATTTTCATTAACTGAGATTATTTATTGATTCATTTTAGAAGGTGAAAGTGTCCACACTTTCCTAGACTAAATTCCTCCCCCACCTATCCTGCACAATGTAAAATCCTTTTAATATGTTGTTAGATTCAATTTTATTTGTGCTGGGGCTTGAACTACATGCCTGGAAACTGTCCCCCAGCTTTTTTTGCTCCAGGTAGCACTTTGCCACTTGAGTCACAACTTCAAGCACTTCAAACACTTTTTGATGCTTAATTAGAAATGAGGAGTTTCACAACCTTTCTTGCCCAGGCTTTCTTTGAACCAAGATCCTTAAATCTCAGCCTCCTGATGTGAGGCACCAGCACCCAGCTAGCCTTGGTTATTTTTTTCAGATAGTGGATTATGTTTTTGCCTGAGTCCAGCCTTAGAATATGATCTTCCTACCTAAATCTCCCTCTTGACCAGAATTATTGACACGAACCACCACATCCAGCTTGGTTGAGATAGGGTCTTGTGAATTATTTTTCTGGGCTGACTTAGAACCATGATTCTCAAAATCTCAGCCTCCAGGGTAGCAACAGTAACTTGTACCATTTCTGGGATTTTTTTTAATGTTTTCATTATGACAGAGAGAAATGCTATGAGTCATTAGTGGGTAGGGTCAGATGTTTCAGCTTCAATAAATACAGTTCCACACATGCATTTTTGCATTTTCAGCATATACTAAGTAAATGGAGACTGTACATAGTTCTTTAATAAGCCTAGAAGATAACTTTTTTAGATATAAACACAAAGATATTTTGGTATATATATATATATATATATATATAATACTTAATGGCATTTCTAGGAATTCAGTTAATGTAACTGTGTCAGATATCATCAGATACTTGTTCTGCCTTTTATTCCTAATGAATTTATAATCCATTCTTGTTTCTTTCATATTCGTTATGCTATTATTTCTAATTATGCAAAATTTTATTTCTCAATTTATCTTACTATTCTGTCTTAAACTTGCAGTCAAATAACCTTGTTTATCTTTTTTTTCCATTTTATTTTTTCCTTTTGTCCAAAATCTCATCAGTCAGTTTTCCTTATCTCTTTCCTGGACATCCAGATGTACACAAGTAAATACAAGTTTTAATATCTCATTGGATGTTATGCATCTACTGTGCAGAGGGGATCCTTTTATTGTAGAAGAATAGGTAGTCTGATCCTCAACAAGCCTTGACGAGCCTTCTCACTGAAAGCTTTGAAGTGTAGCATAGACAGGGAGACAGCTTTACTTCTTACAGCACAAAGTTTCAGAGAGAAAGAGAGAGAGAAAAAGAGAGAGAGAGAGAGAATCTCTGCCTGATGTTCACTGAATGAAGCAATGAGGACATCATATCCTTCTGTTTTCCTGATGTAATGTATCTTGACCAAGTAAAGGAATAGCATGAATTTGAAAAAAAAAGTCATTTTATAATCTTAGCTTTTTGTTGTTGTTGTTGGTTGTGGGGCCTGAACTGTGGGCTTGACACTGTCCCTGTGCTCTTCAGCTCAAGGCCAGCTCTCTACCACTTGAGCCACAGCACCCACTTCTGGCTTTTTCTGCTTACATGGTGTTAAGGAATGGAACCCAGGGCCTCAGGCATGCAAGGTAAGTGCTCTACCACTGAGCCACCTTCCCAGCCCATATAATCTTAACTTTAAGTCTAAATTCAGAATTTCATTCTTTATGACATGAATTCCTATTTCTACAACTTTTCATGAGTGTCAACTGTCACTTAAACTATTTAGATTCATTCATAATTGCAATTTTTAAATATACATTTTTGTTGGTACCATCGAATGTTTTCTATTCATAGATTTGTAATTATCAATATGCCAGAACAAGGGTCAAAACTGAAATTTTTCTTTCATGACTCTCACTCTATTATAATACTTATTTTTACTTGAAGCACTTCCTGTCTCAAGTATTCAATTTCCTTTATTTTATGGTCTTTTGCAATCTTCTAATTTCTAACACTAAGTGAATGCTGAAGGCAGATGGCAATCTGTACACTATTTAATGGGAACTATGTCATAGGAAAATTTCCATTAATTTTCCTTATATGTTCATCCAGTAAGTCATATACTGACCTTGATGACTTACCTACTATCTCTGGAGAGGCTAATTAACTTTTATGTCTCATATGTGCTTCTTCAAAATTAACTCATAGTAATAAACAGATAATCAACCACATTTTACTGTGATGTAAGTTATGTTAGTAGCTATTATAGCTAAGCTTTAAGGATGAAGAAATTCTTTATTCATTTCATAAAAGCTGAAGCTTAGTTCACATTTACTACACATTCATAAACAGACTTACTGTGTACTTTGATTTTAGATCTGCTTTTATGTTGTCCTACCTGTCAGTGGTTTAAGTTTCTGGCAATCTGTGTAAAGAGAGATTATAAATAGATCAATGTAAAAGGTGTAATCATATGTAATTATTTGCTTCCCATGTTAGTGTCAATGTTATTATGGTTTACTTTTAGTCTTGAATGCCAGTCAGCTTTTTTAGAAATTTACATATCTCTTGTGATTAATTTTGATTATTAATGCTGAAAATAAGGCTAAAAGAGATACTGCTAAAACTTACATACCTTGAGTTGCATTTGGAAGTTCATATTTTTAAATACTAAGTCAGTCCTGGGGCTTGAATTCAAGGCCTAGATACTATCCCTGGATACTATGCCCAAAGCTATTGCTCTACCACTTGAGCAATAGCTTGATTTCTGGCTTTCTGGTGTTTAGTTGGAGATAAGAGTCTCACAGACTTTGCTGTCCCCTTCAAACCTTGAGTCTCATATCTCAGCCTTCTGAGTAGCTAGAAATACAGGCTTGATCATAGTACTTTAAAGTACTTTGATTTTATTAAAGGGAAGGACTAAACCATTAGAGCTTCTATTTCTAAGTAGTTCATCTCCCCTAACATTATTTGTTTTCATTTGAAATGCATATGTGTTTGATCTGTATTTTATGAAGTGATCAAAACATAAAATAAAAACCAGACTTGACTACTTTTGTATGTATTTGTACCAAAATCTTCCCTTATTTTATGTAGAAAAATCCAATACTCTTGAACTTTTACTTTATGACATCTAAGACCATTAACTAGAAAGAACATACAGAAAAATTGTACATATACAAGAATTATTAAGTTATTTATTTTACTCAAATGTGCCTAAAATAAAAAATTAAAATACTGTACATATAATGTTTACTTTTTAGTAATGTTTACTAGTTCATTATGGAGACAGAGAAACTGTCTCACGTCGTAGGAACTAGAAAATGACCCAGCTGCTTCTGGCTATTATTATTTCTGCTTGACATTGCCAGTAACATGTTGTGATGACACATAAATAGAAAATTGCCTGGAGCAATTTATATATATATCTGATATATACAAATATATCTGATCCTTTCAGTCTCTTTTGGGCATATCTTAAGTCTTTGGTTTGCTTACTTCTATCTGTGATTCTTATCCTGATATGCTGGACATAACATTATTGTTTTCTACATGCCATGATATGAAAGATCAGGAATGTAATGGTAAGATCATTTATGGACTGTGATTGTCATCTCTTTCCTTACATCTTCTAAAAGCAAATTTTGCTACTCTTGGTTTGAGAATTGTATACTCATATGACGCTCTATTGATAAAGATCCATTTCATGCATTGGTGTACTGGTTCAGAGATAAGATGTACACCTGTCAAAATGACTTCAGGTGATTCTAAAATAGAGTTCAACTTCAGGAAATACTGTTTGAATCCTCGAATTAGGCTATAGCAAATGTTTCTTTTGCCTCAGTGTTGCTTACTTATGTTATTTTATTGTTATTTTATCTTCCTTTGGTAGCTATAAAGTAATATTTTATGAAAGAGGGAGCAGTTAGTCAGTTTTTTCATTAGATAAATTGCTCAATAATGAAGTGATATTTAGCTCAAAAGCTTTCAGGTAGAGTAAGAAATGGGGAATAAATGCATTGTACACACGGCCTTAGAGCCACAGCCTGGAGTTAGTAGACATAGCTTTTCATTTCACTCAGGCACACTAAATACAACCAGTAATTGAAACAAAATTAATCTTGTTTAACTCCAGAAAATTACATGCACTCTGAAACAAGTTATTGATTTCAGTATTTTATTTAAAAAGAAACACATTTCATCAAAATTATTCATGATTTTACCTTTATGATATACCTCAAGTGATTGCCATTAGCATATTCACTTATCCATTTTATACAATTACAAACATGATTGAGAGGTTGAGAAAAAAGTAAAAGCTATGGTCTTAAATCAAGATTTTCTTTATAACATGTAATTTCTTAGTTGGTGTTTAAGTCAGTGAAATCTGATTCAAGGATCAAATATGATTTTATTAAAGGAAGTATTTCCAGAAGAGACAGATAAGGTTGTAAGAGTAGCAGCAGGACAGAGAAAGAAAAGAAGCCAAACAGGATTTCAGGATGGTCCAGTGGCAGATGGCTGCAGCGTGACCTGAAGAGGAACAAGAGGCTATAAATTGCACATCAGATGTAACCACCATGAGGCCTGGAAGTTGAGCTTCCAGTGTTCCTCATCATCAGCCATTGGCTCAGGATTCCCAAGGAGTAAATAAGCACCCAGATGCTGAGGTTCTCTCTGCATATGGGTAAGGGCAGTCTCACAGCCAAGGTGAGTTCCTCCAAATAAAGAGCCTCAAGTACTTTCTGGTAGTAACTGAAACTGTGGGAAATAAATACTTGGATTAGCAGAGACTTCTGTATTATAATTAATTTGTTTAAATTTAATTAGATGATTACTGACAAGAAAAACAGGCAGAAGCTAGGGGAGGGATACACTGGAAATGTGAAAGGATGTGAGGGTATCTGAGGAGTACAATCACGAGATCTATTCCAAACAGGAACTATTATCCAACTGAGATGGAAACAGGCATAAAAGGGTTAACTTTCCATCATCACAAAGAAATTGTATACTAATATTCCTGACTGTAGATTCCATTCCCTTTCAAGAACTTCTGCTTTAGATATGTTTTTCTTAAAACAAAAATCAACTTTTTCAGATATTCTTTGAGAGATGTCAATTTATAGGCAGAATTTTATTTAGATGTATATGATTTTATTTATCAGCATTTCCTCATGCCAAGAGACAATTCATGACTTATATAAATTTCCTATAGAACATATTAAAAAAACAAAAATCTTAAGAATCACAGTTTTAAGACTACTCTTTATATTTACTTATTCTTCTGCCTAAGATTGCATATTTGTCTAGCACTATTCCCTCAAACATTGGTCTGATGAACTCATATTGATTATAATACAGAAGTCTCTTGTTTATCCAAGTTTTTGCTTTCTACCATTTCAGTTACCATGGTAAATCATGGTTCAGAAATAGTAAGTGGAAGATCCCATAAATAAATAAATTTCATTTCACATACTGTTCAGAGTAATGTAAAGATACGTCTTCTGCCTGGGACATGAGTCATCCATTTGTGTATGGTATCCCCATTGTATATTCTTCCTGTCCATTCATCACTCGGTCGTTACCTGGGCTATCAGAATATTGCAGTGCCGATTTACTTACTCATGGCCCCAAAGCTCAAGAGTAGTGATGCAAAGGAACCACCAGGTGGGACAGCATGGAAGGACAGGTTATCTCAGGTATTTTGGGCAGCACTGCAGGGCATAGAGGAAAGCATATATAGGGTTTGGTACCATAGTTTCAAGCATCCACAGCTGGGAGGTGTCTCTGCATGCCATATCGCATCTGGATAAGGGGGACTAATGTAATCAGGAATGGCAATTTAGGGTGATGAAAGCTTTGTTCCTCACTGCATTCGCTCAGTGCATCCCCTAAGTGTGAGAAAATTGGCATTCATTTCTAAACATCTGTTATTTTGTCTTATTTTTAATGTTAGAAATCAAAGGTTTATTTAAATAATCTTAGTTTGCATTTCCATTCATCAGCTCCATTGGAAAACTTCCAAATATTCACTAAGTACCTGTAGGACACACATATCCAGACCCTCTGGATGTTAAGTAGTTGATAACTGTGTGTTTTCCTTTGGGTGGTACTGGAGTTTGATCTCAGGGCTTGTTAGATAGGTACTCTACTGCCAAGCCATGCCTCCAGCCCTATTTTCCACTGGTTATTTATTAGCCTGCACTAGGGTTTGAATCCAGGACCTGACCTCTAGCTTTTGCTCAGCTTTCTTGTTAAGACTGGTGTTCTACCACTTGAGCCATGCCTCCAGTCCTCACTAGTCATTTTTGAGGTGAAGTCTTCCTCCTTGCTGGGGCAGGGACTATGATCTGCTTTTTGGAATGGCAGATGAGAGCCATTGTGTTGGGGATTTAGGGTTATTTTCTCTATGGGCTGGCCTGGAATCCATGGTCCTTCCACCCTCAGTCTTCCACCTGGCTTAGGGTAACAGATGTGCATTCAGCTGTGAGACCCTTGAGAAAGGGTTTTGCAGATTTTTCTTTTTTATTAATAAGTTTTTTAATTGTGAAAATACCATACAGAGGGGTTACAATTACACGAGCAAGGCAGAGTACATTTCTTATCAAGTATTGTTTCCTCCTTCTTTGTTTCCCCCACCAGGCTTGTCTCCACTGCCATCCTCCCATTCTTAGCTTCTAAAAACGTTATTTTTACAGGCATGAACCACCAATGTCCAGCAAGGAGTCAATAAAAAAATTAAAATGGAGTCTTTTCTTGTGGGAAGATTTTTTTTTTTTTTCTGAATGAGCCTTAGTGTGACTCCAGCCAGCAGCTGGAGGCAACAGGTAAATAGTAATGCTCTTTACAACACATCTCCTTAGTGGCTTTGACAAGACGTATATTACTGCTCCCATATTTCACCCTTTAGTCATCTGGTATTTTTTCTATGTTAAATTTCAGTTTACTGTCATTTGATGACAGTACATTTCGAGGGTGATTTATTTTTTTTTCTAATGTTTCAGGAGAAGAATTACAAGTTAGTTATGGTGAGGCCACCAAAGCAGCACTATTGCTTTCTTGGAGAGTACTGGGAATGTAGAGAGACAGGGAATACTTTCCAAAAAAAACAGAAGAGGAAAGAAGGGGAGATTAGGTAGCAGTTAGATGAAATGAGTTTAAAATCTCAGGGTGTTCTTGCTCAAAGCACAACTAATTCTCTCCCAAGTCTGGCTCTTGGCATATGAGAATGGAAAATTATTTATATTTCCCTTTAAGCATATGTCCCTTGCATGGCCGCTAGGCATGAGATAAGGAAACCTCAGGTAAAGTTTAAATGACAAAATACTGTGAGTGTTAGTGAAAGTACCTTTTCCTTTAAGTTCAGGGCCCCTTTTCAGAGGCAGCGAGGGCGAGGGCCCCGAGTCTCAGCCAGTGTGTGTGCAGGCCAAGGGTGGGAGGGAGTGTGTTGGGATGGAATCTGTCCTGGGCCACAGCAGAGAGCCCTGGCCAAGCTCTGGGGTTGTCAGGGGAATTAACAAGCCGACCTAGGCCAAGTAGACTGGGCGGTGTACCGGGACCGCTCCCATGTCCCTGGCGTGCAGAATCAGGGATGCTGGACAGGTACGTTATTGATGTCTCCTGAGTCTAAGGATGGGGTTAGATGAAACGGATGGGGATCAAGTGTTCTGGGAGGTTTCTGGAAGTTTGGGGCATTTAGAACGACCCTGGGCCTAGCGCAAGATGGGAAGGAGGAAGGAGGAAAGAGACTTCAGGTCGCCGGGCGTGGCTGGCGCAGGTGAGGAAGTTACTTTGCGGAGAAGCATCTGCTAGGGACAGTAGACAGGTGCAGAAAGGCGGCACTCCCGTCTGGGCCCTCCCCGGCCCTGGGATTGTTGGGGATCGACCTGAAGATCCGAGTCTCTTCCTCCACCTGCAGGGGCTCAGGAACCTGAGCCTCCTCCCCGGCGGCTGTGGCCAACAGGTCCCCCCTGGCCCCGCCCCGCCCCGCCCCGCCCGGGGCTCCGGCTCCACCCGCTGTTGCGGGCCAGGCTGCTGGGCGCCGTGGTCTTGGCGGCCGGGAAGATGGCTAAGATCCGGGAGCTGGAGAATGCCTTTCTGCAAGCGCAGCCCTCGCCCCAACTTTCCCCTGAGATCCAGGGCGAGTGTTGTGTGCAGCTACTGGGCAAAGATTTGCTAGGCTATCCCGAAGAAAGAGCGTACCTGGCAGCTGAAGCGCAGCCCCCGGGCGCGCCCAGCAGTGGGGAGAAAAGGGGGGACCCGGAGCTGCAGGTGGGAGTTAAATCAGGTGAGTGCTCGCTCCCCTTCGGGGATGGGGGTGAGGCCAGGATGTGTTTACTCCCAAAGAAGGGCGTCCAGGAATCAGAAGTGGATACCCACATCAAATGGGCGCAAGCGTGCAATGTTCTGTCCGAATCATATTTTCCCAGGAAAAGTGTGTGTGTGTGTGTGTGTGTGAGAGAGAGAGAGAGAGAGAGAGAGAGAGAGACAGAGAGAGAGAGACAGAGACAGAGACAGAGAGACAGAGAGACAGAGACAGAGACAGAGACAGAGAGACAGAGAAAGAGAGAGACAGAGAGAGACAGAGAGAGAGACAGAGACAGAGAGAGTGAGAGTGAATTTTGCTCTTCTGTTCCCCTACCCCCGCAGGCGTAGGACGCCTCCACCTGACCCAAAGGTACCTTGAGAAACGACTTCATTGATTGTGTTTTCTTCTTCTGTTGTGGTCCTTCCTTAAATCTGAAACCAGAAATGCAGTTGAACAACGGGAATTTGTCCTCTGAAGAAGAGGATGCTGAGATCCACTACAGCAAAACCAAAGCAGCGGACCAACACCTGTCTCAGAAGAAAACCATCACGCAAATTATGAAGGCCAAGAAGAAGCAGACTCAGCTCACGCTGCAGTGGTAAGACCGGCCCCCCGCGCGCGCGCACGCACCTGTGCAAGTCTGTCACTTCAGGCTCTTCAGGATTTGTGTTTCCTATAGTTTGCTGTTCCTGGAAACTTTCTGGACCAGTCGGAAGGCTCAATTAGACATTCGTTCATTATTTTTTCACTGACTATTTAACATATAGAGATATTCTGGTACGGATTAAATACAATCTATGATCATTATTGAGGGAAAATACAATTCTTAAAACGTAAGCTAGGACTATTTCTTTTTTTGGTGAATGACTTGCTTACCATGGAAGCCATTTAATTCTTATATATTCTTTGTTATTTCCCAGGTGTGTGTGTGTGTGTGTGTGTGTGTGTTAATAAAATGTGATCATTCATGATACGTTAAGATAAAAGAATCTTTATCGGACAACTTAGAAAAAGAAAACTGCCCATAAAATAGTCCAATTGTGTTTGAAACAGAAAACTTCAAAAAATCAGTTAGGATGTCACTATTAATTTAAAGAAATGTTCAAATGTTTTATGGCACCTGTCATATATATCACTGTAAAGGATCACAAATTGGATTTTATAGAAACTCTCTTAAAGAGATTATCAGTAGGTTTTTCTATGTAATGAAGACATTTTGTAATGTTTAATTGAAAAAAGAACTCTAAAGTAAAAATGTAATATTAACCCAGTATGAAGTAGTAGTATATATTTCCTCATTCTAAATAATCAAAAATAACTACTTATTTCTGATAATATAGCCTGTTTATATACAATATTATCTATAGCTTATAAAATATAATAGGAAAAATCTAAAATATAAGACGGTTTTATTTCTACTTATTGAAGCATTAAATTGCAATTTGCATATACTGAATTTTTGTGATTATATGCTTGAACCTTAACAAATATTTGAGATATAAAACAAATATTTCACCAAGGTTATATTTTAACTGTTGAAGTTGATGTCATGATTACTAGTTAAGAACACACATGAGCTGTAAATAATTTAGCTAATTATCAAGAATATTTTATTATTTTATTTTTATTTTATTTTTTGTTGGTCGTGGGGCTTGAACTCTCGGCCTGGGCTCTGTCCCTCAGCTCTTCAGCTCAAGACTAGTACACTACCACTTGGGCCACAGCCCCACTTTCAGCTTTTTCTGCATATGTGGTACTGAAGAATCGAACCCAGGGCCTGATGCATGTGAGGCAAGCACTCTACCACTGAGCCACCTTCCCATCCCTCAAAAATATTTTAGACATAATAATTCTCATTTGGAAAATTTGGGCAAAAGTATTTTTATTTCAGATATGTTACAGAAGTGTTCTGAATGATCACTTCATTTTTGAGTACAAATTGAGTGAATAGAAGCAACCTTAAATTTACCCAAATTTAATATTGTATTTACATCTGTATTTACTCTGTATTTCAAAGATTAGCAATGCCTAAAAGTAGATGACAAGTAGGCATGATGTACGATGCTATTAAAATATAGTTTTTAAAAATAGCCAAATATTTTTCAATAACTTTCATGTTTTGTATTTTCCACTTTCTTAAAAATGAGCTGATTTGTTTAAGTTTTCATTTGAAGTTACAGATTACCTTGGGAGTGTTAAAAATTAGAACTGAAAGTCAAAGTAAAAAAGCTGTCTGAATAGCATCAATTTTCACTATCAAGTATTTGATTTTATGATGCAAATTCACTTATTTACAAAAATTAAGATCTTAGTTAGTTTTGGTCTTATTTTCATCCTTATAGAAAAAAAGGCTGTCTGACAGCCCTTTGCCTACTCCAGAATTACTTTCCTCAGTACTAAAGTGAGCACTGAGACTACTTTAAATCAGAAGTTTCTAAGTATTTCACCCATTTCTAATTTGAATATATACTCTGTATTAGCCTTCTGTTTTATAAATGATTATGATTTTGCTAAACATAAAATTGATATTTCATCCCAAATTGAACTATGAGAATTGTGTAACTTGGAATAGAATTTAGAAGTTCTGATTTCTAGATTGCTGTTCAGGTAGTTGTAACACATATATACTTATTATGACTTTATAAATTGCACTTGCCCTTTAAATGGGATTGTTTCTAAGATTTCAAAGTTTGTGTTTCCTTTTATATATGGATTTGCAATGATGCATATTATGTTTGAAGCCATTTATGTAGAGTTGTATTGTCTCAAGTACAACATGTGTTAGATAATAATAAAACTAATCACAGTAAAAAGTTATAAGGATAGATACAGACCAGTGTCATTTCAGCTAAACGTGATGAGTTTCCTCTTCTGGGATTTTTTTTCCCTTTAACAAATGCCTTACTGCCATTCCCTAATTACTAGTATTCACAAGTAGTCTAAAAATGAAAATAAGAGGGTACAAGCATTTTCCATCCAGAAGCTTGCTCATCCCTCTTCTATGAAGGTGTTCTTCAATAAAAAAAAAAACCTGGTATCTTCTATTTTACTACTGTTACTTATGTATCCAAGAGTCAGCCATGATGATCAATGAGAATTTATGTAGAAATATTTCCAATATGGACCAGTTAGAAGCAACAGTTCATTAGCCATGATATTTTAATGATAATGATATAAATATTTAATGATATTTTAATTGCACTAGTAGATATTCTCTAGGTTCTTGCTCTTCTTATATTAACCTTTATGATCTGGGATTGTTTTTGCTTTTAAAACAACACAAATTTATTATTGCACAATTTCTATGGGTAAGGAATCAGGGACAGTTCCCTTCATACTTTTTACAAGGCTGAAATCAAGAAGTCTTATCTGAGATTCTGGTTTTTCTTCTAATTTCATTGTTTGTCTAGAGAATTTACTTCTTGAGATGATTAAACTGAGTTCCTAAGGTCTTACGGATTAATGGTCATTCCCTGAGAGAGGGTTCTCTTCAAGATACAGTAGAATGCTTCTTCGAGATCTGCAGGAAGCTGTCTGCTACTACTTCAAACCTTCTGGTCTTTCATCTCTGATGTCTAGAACTTCTGTCGATGGTTTACAAAATTAGGTCAGGCTCATCGAGGATAATCTTATAATAAGCTTTTTTATTTGCTTTCACACAATATTTATATATTTATGAGGTACAATGGGATATTTAATTCTACAATACATTTGATAATGAGCATAGGGTAACTAGCATATCTACCACCTTAACCTTTTAACATTTCTTTATGATGCATACATTAAAATTTTTGTCTTCCATTTTGAGATATATAATGCATTGTTATTATTTTTCACCATGACCTAAAAATAATTCTAATAATATCCAGAATTAAAGAAGTCTACTCACAACTGCTTACTAACTCAGTTGTATAGTCTGAAAAATGAGTATTCGGTTATACAGAAGGAGGGAGATGAGAAAGCATCTGACTCAGCTTTTGGCCTTTTTTCTTAGGCTTGAAGAGAATTACATAGTGTGTGAAGGTGTTTGCCTACCACGGTGTATCCTTTATGCACATTATTTAGATTTCTGCCGGAAAGAGAAATTGGAGCCAGCCTGTGCAGCCACCTTCGGAAAGGTAGATGAAACATGTTCTTTATGATTAGAGCTGTCTTATTAGAAATACCTTAGCCAGCTCTCATAGAGAAAGTTAAAGCCATTTGTTCTACAGGCACCAGAGAAATCTCCTAATAACTATATCCAACTGTAATGTTTTTCCAGCCTTAATTCTGAATATCAGAACCTTGACTTTTTGACTGTCAGAACTCACTATCAAAAGATAAATGAGCTTAAAGCAATCTCCATTGAACAGTGACATTTTCCCTCAAAGAGGAAGGCAGTGAAGAGTATGTGGAGCAGTAAAATAAAGCAAAGATAGTAAACCTCTTAAGGCAATTTGTGGTTATCATAATTATGTAGATAGTTTAAGGAGTTTTAATAGGTTTTTATTCTACAACCTAAAGACTTGCCCAAACTCTCTACTTGACACTGAATATATTTGTATCTTGAACTTAAATATTTCATGATGGGATGGGTTAAATTTCTATCATTTGGAAACATTCGTTTCTATATATAGTCTATATGGTTCTGATGGGAATCTATGGAGCTGCCATTGCTATACTTATCATTTTGAGAACCAGGAAACAATGTTAATCTCTTGGGAAAACCTCATCATGCTCTGTTGTCTGAGAATGTAGAATGTCTCAGGAAATCCATAGGAAGTGTAGATATCAAGTATTGTTATCTCTATTGTTAAACTGAAATCCAAATTCTAACCTGTAGAGGGACTCATTGTTCAGAAAATAATGAATATATGAGTCCTGTCTCCATGCCTCATTCAAGTCATTTTAAAAATTATTTATTCTAAAAACCTATCTGTTTACAGAGACAGTGTGACATGGCACATAGTAATCAATCAACCTGTAGTCTAGCCATGACTTCAATGAACTCATTGTGAGACCTTCAAAGCTCAAGCAAGTCACTGAAGTTAGATAAGACAATTTCCAATGTCCACGTTAGCATTAGCATTTTATGAGTTTCCCTTATGGTGATGATTCTTAACTAGGAGTCACAATGTACCTTGAGAATCTGATTCAAAAAAACAAAAGACAAGCTCATATATAGACCTCAGGAGGAGATGTATATTCAACTATGTGTAAATCTCTTTATAGAATTATTATAAAGAAACCAAATGCCTCTCTTCTGAACATATATAAAGCAATCATTACCTGGCAATAAAATTAGGCAAAAGCAGTTACTAGTAGATTTGCCTTGAAAACTCACACAAGTGGCAGAACACTCTAGTTAAAAAACCAAAAAAGGCCTCTGCCTCTGCTGAAGTATTGTCTACCTCTATGTGTGTGTTATTACCTTCTTTCACATTAAGTATACTCTCACAGTTCACTTAGAGTTCAGCTTTACTTTCTTGACCTAGTTGGTAATGAATGGCTCACATTAGAATAACATACTTTATAAACACTAAAGTAATTGTGTTTCTTTTTTAGACCATTCGCCAGAAATTCCCCCTCCTCACCACACGGCGTCTTGGAACAAGAGGACATTCAAAGTAAGACATATGAGTCCACAATAATTCCTCCTTTGTACATGAGGGTGAGAAGTGTTGTCTTTATCAGTGGATAGAATTCAGATTATGGTTTTCCTAATGAAGCAGATTTACCAAGTATCAGCATATTAAAAAAAGGAAATTTTTTACAATAATGTCTAGAAAGCAAAATTTACAAATGAAAGCCAGATTATATTATTCTTTCTGCTGAAATAAAGGAATAATTTTTATAATCTTGAAGCTGTTATTTAAGGCGCCAGTGTTACAGAAGGGAAATGTACAAGATTAAATATAGTAACCAAACATCATCTACAACACCTCCTAAAGCAAAGCCAATGCCAGGGAGGGAAGAGTTCTGAGGAGAAAGAAGTTGTCCTAGTGACGTTCAGATTGTCTCTTGAGTTTTCTATCTTAGATGACAATGACCTAGTATCTCCTTCTCTTTCCTTTACGACAAATGACATGCACAAATGACCTCTTTGACTGTCTTTTTGTCTGCATATAAGCAGCAGATAAGCTGCCAACATCTTCTCCTCTTGATATCTTTAGCTCTCTTGTCTTTCGTGGCTATCTGTAGAATGTCCAGTTACAGGTCCTCGTTAATCAGTTATTTCTTCTGTTCCCTGTGTTTTCAGTTTCTTCTAGGGTCTCCAAGCACAGCCAAGTCTTCTATACTGAAAGACTACTAGCCCTGCTCTATCCTCACCTCTGCTCTGCTGTTTTCATTTTCTTTGTTATTTCATGACCTACTAGCTGCTAGCTCACTTCCCTTGGTGCTGTTCACCACTGATCCCATTCGTATGCATACACTTCCTTTATCTGAAGCTAATGAATGGATCACTTTTACTATTCTTCACCTCCATTTCCTTTTGCTACTAATGCCCTCTTACACTTAATAAGTACAGAAAGTTCCCTTCTGGTTTCTCTATCACAGTTTTACCCAGTTCTTTCACTACCACAGCATTTCTACCTTCCTGCCATCCTCCCCTCCCCAGAGGACTAGTCCAGTGCTGACCAACAGAAACATAATGTAGCCTTGTATTTTGCTCAAAAATTTCTAGAAAGGGATTGGAATGTAGCTTAGTAGCAGTGTGCTTGCCTAGCATGCATGAAGCCCTGGGTTTGATTCCTCAGTACCACATAAACAGAAAAAGCCAGAAATGGCTCTGTGGCTCAAGTGGTAGAGTGCTAGCCTTGAGTAAAAGAAGCTTAGGGACAGTGTCCAGGCCCTGAGTTCAAGTCCCAGGACTGGGGAAAATAAAAAGAGCCCTCTAAGAACAACTGAAATTAATTTTAAGACACTTTAACCCCACAATTGAAAATATCATGTAACTATGTAGTCCACATAAAATTATCAAGATATTATATAGTCTTTTATTCCTACTGAGTTTTGAAACTCATTATCAGTTTTCTCTTGATAAGAAATCTCAGTTCAGACTAGCCATATTTCAAGTCATTGCATGTGGCTCATGGCTGCCTTACTGGCTAGCTCAGTGTTTTATTTACTTGCCCCCAAAACCCCACAAACAAGAACATGTTTTTAATTTCCTCGAATTTGGCTTTCCTCATTCCCACTTGATAACCTGGCCTTGACTCTGTCTTTCTAATCTATTCCATATAATGTTTCTGAGGTTCATATTTAACCAGATTCAAGTTGCTCAGAAACTTCCACTGGCTCATAATTTCTGCTCTTAAAAAGACACAATTTTCTCACCTTGACATTCAAGATCCATTACGATGAAGTTCCAGTCCATCTTCCTATCTTATTGATTGCTTCTTAATTATCAGCATGTAACCCACCTCCTCATTAAACTATTACCCAGGACTCTTTGCTTCACCCCACTCATCATTCTTTGGTTCAGGCTGGTTTTCCCAGGATGCCCTGGGATGCCCTGGACCCACACCTAAGTTGAAATATGATCCATCTCAGAGTGTCTTGACAGCTTTCTCTTTTGCATATTTTCTTTCTCTATTCATTTGCTGCAGCCTTCTTGCAACCTTATAGCTTTATGGGGGGGGCGCTATCAAGTGTGACATTAACTTATCGCCTTCCCTAAATAAATTGCATTTTGAGGATAGAGGCTATATTGAATCTATTTAGATATCCTCTCTGATGTCTGATACATAGTGGATTGTCAGCTAATATTTATTGAATTAATTTAAATGAATTTAACAATATTTTAGCCAGATAAAATTGGTCCTTCTCTTGCAATCAATTCAGCTTTAGTTAAAATCAGTTTTGAATCAGTTTGGGTTGATGGTATCTACTGGAGTTGATTTCTATGAGTTGTGTAAGGAGAGGAGAGCTCAGATGGTGTTTGAAGTAGGAAGATAGGGGCAAAGAGGCAAAGCAATGCAGAGAAATCCTCTTGACAAGATCTACAAGAGATTGGGCAGACAGGCTGCAGAGAAAGTAAATTAATCCTAGAAGGAGCCTTTAGGATTAGGGATGAATCATTAACTGTGCATTGTGGCACTGTCAGGCCAGAGTACTTAGGTTGATATAGCAACATTTGGTGACTTCTGGCAATTTATTTATATCCCAGAGCAGTAGGTGTGCCAAGGATAAAACATCAACAATTTGAATTTTTTTCTGCCTTAATGATATGCCAGAGGTTAAAAAAAATAAACAAGACGACAACTGTATTTTTTGTTGTTTTAGAGACAATTAATTTCCTGTATGTAAATGAAGGATGTTGAAAGATACAGCTAGATATAGAGTTTGTATATCTTGGAAGTGATAATATTTTGACATAATTATTCTTAGTAAGGTAATTTTTTGTCCTTGTTTCCAAAATACAAATGTCCTCAGATTTCATTTTGGAAGGTAGTACATCTAAAGGCAGCACAGACTAAGAGTTAGGAACGTGGGAATTAAAGTTTGATAAATGTAAGCAGGAATCCTATACTTCCAAATATGACTGTGTGATACTGTATGAATTGCTCATTTTTCATCAGTAAATGTATACTCATGAAATGGTTATGTTGGTACAGTTGGAAAAAATTATTGTTGTTGTTTTGTCAACAATTATGGATCTGGACACTTTTATGGGTCTTAGATATAATAAATTAAACCTCAATAATTCATTTAGAGATGTTTGTTTTATATAAAGGGAAAATTGCAACATCAATGAACTTTTACTCCCTTTCATTTCTGTCCTATTTCTTTACATTAAAATAATAATGGTTATTTAATATTCCACAAATTTATATTTTATGAATATAACACACCAATACTGGTGGAAAATCAGGCAATTGTTATTTCTCCTATTTTGTTTTCATTGTAATATTTAATATACCCTAAGCATACTGTTACTAAATACTTACTGAATTACTTTGTAAATAAAAATAAACTTTCCATTAATTTATTTTTACTTTGTTGAATTTGTTATCTATATTAACAGTATGCCAATGTTTGGATGGTGATTATTTCAAATATGTTTTCCATTTTTTGGTCAAATTTCTATAGATTAGAGTACATAAAATTATTTAAATTGGGATTATCAGACAGAATTTATTTTGGGTAACTTAATAGACATTTTTGGTTTTTGAATTGATCTTTGTAAAATTCTCTTTAGCATTCATGAAGCAAAATCACTCTTCCAATTTCACTGTTCATATAGAAAGTTTGGGAAAGTTCATATAGAAGTTTGGGAAACAATAATTTATGTGAGAAACAGAAGTTACACCTTAAAGGAATTCCATCTCTGCTTTGAAGTTGTGGTCTAAATTCTGCTCTGTCTCTTACTGACTGGTTCTTCCACTGACTGTCTTTCCACCTGTCACTATGGAACAGGTTTCACTTCTTTCCTTTTTGAAGAGGAAGAGATGTAATAGTTTGAAGAACTGAACCAAAGGTTTGGTCAATCAAATAGAAGAGCTATGCATTATTTAAAACAAACAGCTCCATTAAAATAAAAACTTCAATGCACAAAATCTCAGTGTAGGCCCAGATATTATCCATTTTCAGAAATAGACACAATGAAAAGTGGAATAGTAATTTGTTTCCAGTCATGGGAGAAGATGAAGTTGGAAAGTCTCACTTCAGAGCACATAACAAGTGTGCTTTGGGGAAAAACCATTCAGTTTGTATGTGGCCCTAACTGCTCAGTTCTCTGGCCTTTCATCCACCTTCCTTTCTAAGAAACCGGCAACCCCAGTGGAAGACTGCCTATTCTAGGTGTCAAGACAGAAAATGACCTCACATTCATGTTTTTTTCTTCTTCTCTTTGACTACTACCAATGCCAAAATCTTTTTTTTTGTCGGTCATGGGGGCTGAACCCTGGGCCTGGGCACTGTCCCTCAGCTCTTCAGCTCACAGCTAGTGCCCTACTTGAGCCACAGTGCCACTTCTGGCTTTTTTCTGCTTATGTGGTGCTGAGGAATCCAATCCAGGCCCTTATGTATGTGAGGCAAACACTCTACCACTGAGCCACCTTCCCAGCCCGCCAAAAACTTATATTCTCCACAATATGTTTATATTAAAAATTTTTCTTTTTCCTTTTTCTTCCTTTTGCCATAATAAGGTTTCAATTCACAGTCATATTCTTATTTGGCTTGCTTGCTAATCATTTGAGCCACACTTCAGCCTAGCTTTTTGGTGGTTATCTTGAAGATGGAGTATTATGGACTTTTCTGCCCAGGCTGGCTTTGTACTATGATCCTTTAGTTTCCAGCTTCTTGAGTAGGTAGGATTACAGGCGTGAGTCACTTGTAGTAGCCTTACATTTAGGTTTTCTTTTTTTAAAAAAATTATTTTATCTTTAACTAGTTGTACAACAAGGTCTCAATTCAACTATGTCGATTTGAGTACATTGTATATTGATCACTGTCACCCCTTGCAACATTTCCCTAGATTTCCGAAAAATAGAAATAAAACAAAATTCTATAGTTACAGTAGAGTAACTGAGTAATTGCTGCATATTTTGTGGTTATGAGTATATTAGATCAGGAATAATTAATACATTCATTGATGTACAATCCATTCATTGAGGTATTGATGTACAAAGCATAGTTCTAAAAAGTTTGGGATCAACGAGTTATAGAGATAGGTATCAGTTATCAAAAGGCCTCATTATTGGTATTAATTATTAATGATTAACATTTCACTAGTGCCATCTGGGTGTTAGGGATTTTTATCCCTTTTGATGAGTAAAAAGATCTAATATCCCATTCTTGCTAGGTATTCTTGCAGAATGCTTTGCTGAAGTAAAGGAGAATGTGGTCGAGCCTACAAGTAGATTTCATCCACATAGTAGATTGTTTGATTTGGAGTTACATTTTAATTTCTTGTAGACTTTGATCAGCCAAATCTTGGTTTTCAGACATGATGGACCAAAGCTATTATCTTATTTATTAGTGGGTTAATAAAACTGATAGGGCAGCTGCTCTTATCAGAGCAAGTTATTGCAAGTCCGTGAACAGCTTAATCCCATCATTTCCTTATCAGTTATCATTTGTGTAGTGTAAACTAACACCAGATCTTCTAGCTCAGTGGGAACATATGCTTCAAGAATTCTGTATGAGGACCAGCACGGACATGGAAAAAGAGCAATAAACGTATGGATATAAAGTGATCAGCAAATGAAAACAGACACAGCAGAAACTTTTGAGTATAAAAATGCAATAATTCCATTTGCTCCCACCAAAATATATTGTGATTTTATAACATATTCACTTTAAAAAGTGGAAGCACTCATTAACTATTCTTGTTCATTCATAAATTATAAATGATGCCTATCACTTGACACAAAGTAGAAGACTAGGCATGGTTGATGCCACTGAATTTTGTTACAAATTAGAAAGGTCTATTTGTGACACAAACATTTTCTTAGAGAAATTAGTAATGAAACCCAGACATATTTGGTGTTGATCACTTAGATTCTGTAGTAAAATATACACAAGAGCTGTGAAATACTTGGGAATCTTTATCCAGAATAGGCTACAGAACCATTATCAGGTATTGATATCTAAATTCATACAGTTACTTGCCCCATGAGACAAATCTCTACCTAACATGGACTAGCATATGTCCTTGTTAGATTGTATGATATTTCCTAGCAGAGTTTATTTTAGGGAAATCTATTAACAGCAAAGCAGTGCTATAAAATGTTGCAAGGGAGATGAGAAGTACACGTATACTCTCTATGAACTCACTCTTCCCAGTTTTATGAGGTTTATCTTTGACTTCTAGGAAGACAGAACTGCTCATTTATCATCTCCTCTCCTCTTTCCTGAAAGCCCCTAAATCATCACTCGTGTGATACCGTGTACCTAGTTAGACGGAAGGAGAGAGTGGGGGAGGGAGGGAGAGAGAGAGAGAGAGAGAGAGAGAGAGAGAGAGAGAGAGAGAGAGAGAGAGAGAGAGAGAGGGAGGGAGGGAGGGAGGGAGGGAGGGAGAGAGACTATTTCTTTTACTCCAAAAGAGACAGGGTATGAATGTGAAGGCATTGCAAAATTCTTTACAAAATGATTTTTCCGAGCATTGAGATATGTATTGCTAGCATAGCTTTTCTACCTAAAGACGATACTTAATTTGTTTTATTTTACTCTTTTGCCAATCCTTGGGCTTGAACTCAGAATCTGGACACTGTTCCTGAGCTTTTTTGCTTAAGGCTAGCATTCTACCACTTGAGCCACAGCTCCACTTCTGGATTTTTGGTGGTTAATTCAAGATAAGATTCCCATATGCTTTCCTGCCCAGACTGGTTTACAATCTCAATCTTCAGATCTCAGCTTCCTGAGTAGCTAGTATTACAGGTCTGAGCTAACAATGCCTGGTGAGAGATATTTTAAACTGTATCAAATTTTAACATTTAAGTAAATAACA
Source organism: Dipodomys ordii (assembly GCF_000151885.1). NCBI lineage: Eukaryota > Metazoa > Chordata > Mammalia > Rodentia > Heteromyidae > Dipodomys > Dipodomys ordii. Next base: position 1,815,020 of record NW_012267373.1, on the reverse strand, counting down.
ATCCAGGCATAACTTATTTAACATATTTTTGTTTATAGTTTTCTTTATGAAATATAATTATTCTCAATTTTTTTCATGTTATTCATTCAGTTACTCAGCAAATACTTTTTGACTTCCTCTTTCAGGAAGATTACTTTCTAGGAGCCCATGTTTCTGTATAGAATGTGAAATTCAAAATATTCAGTGCCAGTGGTGTAGGCTTTAATGATTTACAATTATTCTCTGTGTTTGCCAGGATTCACGATGTATTTGAGGAGCGGATGTGCCACGCACAAACACACTCCAACTTATTTTACACAACAATTTCTAATTGTAAGCAAATGAGATGCAAAATTAAATATAACTGATGAGAGTTTTATCAACCCACCAAATCATCACTAACAAATAAGATAATAGCTTTTGTCCATATGCTTAATGTCTGAAAACCATATATTTAATATGTTCTTCTTTTTCTTTTTCTGTACTTCAAGTGTTAAACCAGCATATTCTTAGTGAATTAGTGTGCTCTCGAGATCAACAGGCTTAAATTTTGCCTTTAAATTCATAGTATTTTAAAATAACCTTTTTTGAATAAATCACGTAGCTTGAACCCCTGATCTGAAGTGGAAATCCCAATGATATTGCACTTTGAGGTTGTGACAGTTTGTGATAATGAATGTAATTGTTTTTGCTTGAAATAGATGCTCAACAAGTAGTAATTGCTTCTATCATTATCTATGTTGCAATATGTATTACAGAGTTGCAATTCTTTCTTTGAATGAATTCACCCTCCTCCTCATGCATAGAATATCAGCTCCAGGTTCCAGACCCTCTGCAGCTACTTGCTCTTCACTACATAATGCATAATAAATACTAAATATATTTTTTAAGAAAAGAGAGTGTACCCTTAGTGGTTTTCTATCTCCTGGCAGATTTATAAGAATGCATAGATAGAACACATTGAGCTATAACAGTATAATCTACATTATGGGATATTATTAATGAGAAGAAAAGATACGGCTTCTCCTATATAGAGCTAAGGTAGCTAGCTAAGTCATTTTTCTGGTGTCTAGGTTGTCGTTGTCATTAGTTTAAAAGGACTTTTTGAGGGATAGATAGAAAATATTGATTCTGAATTCAAGTAGAAATATTAAATACTGCTATTTGTAAAGATAACCTGCACAGTACAGATAAACAGCCCAAGTCATTTTCTAAAGTAGAGGAACAAATTAGTGTAATGAAACCACTCTTAATGTCATGAGTAAGATAAACAAGATCAACTCCATATTAGTTAATATTAATGGGGTCCTGAAGGATGTAGCAATCACCCTCAGTGCTGGTCAGGGTGATTCCTGTTCCACTATTAGCAAGAATCTAGTTCAGGAGGTCATGAACTGGGGTAGGATTTGAAATATGCATATTCTTCAGCATAGTTTCCATGTGTGTTTTGTCCATCATTATACTGACAATGGTTGCAGTGGCCAGGCAAGTATGTACTCTTACTACTTACTGAACTCGTATTCACATCTTCTCTTTCTACTTACAGACCTCCTATTCACATCTTCAGCTTACAATTAGTTTCAAAAAAAGAGAAGTAATTAGTTTCTTCTCAGTCTACATGAAAAATCACTTCACTATGGAATAACATTGCTTCCATGTTGCAAAAGGTTAGAGATAAGAAACAAGGAGCTAGAAGTTGTTATAAAAGAAGATTATCGACTCCTATAGCAGTGTTTAATATATGTTGTATTAGCAAATGGCTAACACAGTTATTTGAAAGATACAGCCTATAGAAGAACAGCAATCTTTATAAAAATGACATGTAATTACATTATAACAGCTGCCCATTCTAAGAGATTTCCTTGTTCTCAAAACCACTTGTTTTAATTCTTCCTGGATGTGGTGATCTGAAGTCTAGTAAGGGAAATTTTAGTACTTAATCCAGACTCCAAGCCTCATTAATTCTATTAATGTACAAGATTAAATGTTATCTAAATCTACTAAGTTATTTATAAATTTAAAGTTTTCCCCTTGTCTGTTTCTGTTAATGTATGGGTTTTGGTAAGACCTTTTTGAATTAAGCTTTCTTCTTTTAGTTTCTAATTAGTGATATAAATTAGTTTAGTATTTTGAGGATTTTTTATGTTTCTTTTTTGTTTATGGTATCAAGCCAAATATTTAATCTTTATATTTTACCCCATCTGTAAAGTGAAGAAAATAAGAGCAATCTTGTAAAATTTCATGAAAATAAAATTATACACATAGTATGTTCAATTTAATGAGTATATATAATACGTAGCCTAGAAATAGCTATTGTTTTTATTAGTTCTTTTTGAAATGTTATTTTATTGTAAAGATGCTGCACAGATGGGTTACAGTTACATGAGTAAGGTAATGAATACATTTCTTGTCAAGCATTGTTACTTCTTCCGTTCCTCTCTTGTTCCCAACATTCTTTTTCCTTGTGTATCCTAAGATATTTTCCCCCCTACTCTGTAAAACTGGATCAGTTATGATACTCCTCTGACCAGATGAACAGATTATTATTTTCAGTTTATACCAAGAACTTGAAAATGACTTCCCTGCCTACCACAGCAATAACAGACATTCATTAACCTCCATCATTCCACATGACTGTTTCATTGAGAGGCTGCAGTCCACGGGCAACCATCACCTTCTCTTTATTTTGTTCTTTCCCCGTCTTGTTTTAAAATTTTATTTTATTGTAAAGATGAAGCATACAAATGAAAGACAGACACAAGTGAGCAGTGGTCTTTCCCCTTTATTCAAGAGCTACAGTTCTCACTGCAGGCCTTTAGTTCCATCTAAGTCTCTTCTTCTCCTTCATAACCCTCTTCATTAACGTGGAGCTCCTTCCTGTCCTTGCCCTAGGTATCATTACTATGGGATTGGCATCAAAGAGAGCAGTGCATATTACCACTCCGTGTATTCTGGGAAGGGCCTGACAAGGTAGAGTCACACCATATTCAAGACACGTTCTCTACATTTCTTTTACTTTTCTTTTAATATGCATGATACCTATTGAGCAAAATGACTTTCAAATTTTCCCCTCAAAATACTTTCTTTTAACCTTCCAACTTTAATTTGAACTTTGTATGAGCATTTTAATGATATAGTCTTGATTTCTTAGCAAAATGTCACGATTTGTAATAATGAAAAATTAGCGGTAAGCTAAGTGTGCTAGAGAACCAAAGAGCAATCATGGCTTTTTGTTTTGTTCTGTTTCTTTTTCGTTGCTGTTGCTGTTGCTGCTGTTTGGGTGCATGTGCTGGCCTGGGGCATAACCTCAGGCCTGTCCACCATTCCTACGCTTTTTTGCTCTAGGCTAGTGTTCTACCACTTGAGCCACAACTCCCACTTATGGCTTTTTGGTTGTCAAATGGACATAAGAGTCTCTACACTTTCCTGCCTAGACTGGCTTTAAACGTGGATCCTCAGATCTTAGTCTTCTGAGTAGTTAGAATTACTGGAGGTGGCCCACCAGAGCCCACTGCAAACTTACTGTGAATTAATATTTTCTCATAAGACTGGATCTAATTTCAGATTGAATTCAATAAAATAAACTCAAAATAATGTGCCAGGAGACAATTTGTGTTAAAGATTGGTGTGTGGACTATAGCCTTACCAAGATGTTTGAATATTCTTGTATTTTAGTAAAATGAAGCTATTTTACCTGTTTGGGTCTCTGTGACAGAAAAATCATAAATGAATATGAAGAGCATACTGCTTTAAGCTTCCACGAGGCATATACTAGTAGATGAAGTGATATACAATAAAACAAGTGAAAATATATAATTGTTCAAAAAGAAACAGTAGTTTAAACTGCACCTGAGATTACCTTTACTACTCCTATCTCTTAAAAGAGCATATTATTTTTACAATTAATGTATTTTGTGGGAAAAAAGTCATCACGATGGCAGATTGCTAGCCACTGCTTACTAGAAAATGTAAATGAAGATTAGAATTCACACAAATCTTTAGAGATCCTTTGCTTGCCTCAGTGGTTAGCTAATTTTTATGAATATATCTCACTTTATTTTCTCTTAAATGACTTCTATTTACTTTTACAAGTGGAGAAACATGCTTTGGTTCCTTTGAAAATCTAAATACTTTTTCCAATTTATGACACTATCCATATTATCAAATTCTTACTGTTTCTGGTTTTCTGCATTTCCTTGAACGCTATAATTGTAATTTTTTTTGAACTAATGAAAAATGTACTGATTTTTAAGGTTTTCTGGGAGCAAGCTAAAGAATGAGGTAAGAAATATTTTCATCTCTACTATATATTTCTTGCACTATGTCTTACAAACTCAACCATACTTTTCAATCATCCCCATTTGTAAATCTAGAAAAAATTGTTAGTTTATCAGAAACTTCTTGGAAAACTGAGAATTTCAGAGCCAGCTAAGTTAGACTATGGGCAATGAATGCATATTTGCATAGATCTACTGGACAACTGCAAATCAATCTAGAAGAGATCATTTCTTCAGTGATTTTTACCTAATATCAGATACTTAGGAGATTTTAAAAAGAAGCAGAAGGAGGAGGAGGAGAAGGGGAAGAGGAGAAGGGGAAGAGGAGAAGGAGGAGGAAGAAGGAGAAGAGGAGGAGACTATCATTGGTCCCCAACCAAACCCCCCAAAATCTAAATTTATGATACTGAAAGAATTATCTTTGGACATTTTTAAAAACCTATTTAAAAAACCTTTTATAATCATCAAAGAGCTCCAATGTTATGTTATACTATAATTGAATACTTTGTAAATGTGCTCATGCATGCACAGATACATGCACACACTGCCCCCCCAATCTTTCTCTCTTGGCTTTCTCACTCACCTCTCCTTAAAGAACAGATCAGCAAACTGTCTTTATCTGAATGAGTTAGACTACCATTAGGGACTGCATGGCTAATTAGGCACATGATAAAGCCACATTATCTTCATCTTAACAAATCATTAAAACAAGGTGCCACAGAACTAAGGGCACATTACAATGGGTTGCATGGTAAATTTGAACTTGAGGTAAAGTGTAACTCCATTTTAGCTGGTTGAAATGACTCAAGCATATTATCTTAAATAATAAAAGCTTCCAACATTCTGAAATAACTAATTTCTTTACAGTAATGGTTATTGACATAGCAAACTCCCTCATATTGCTCTTATTATCAATGAAATAATAGCTTTTTATTAAAATAAACAATTGTGAGATTGTAAAAATATTGATTTAGAAATGCACTTTGGTTCACTAAAGATTAGGTCAGTAGAGCTTTTAAGTGATTCTTGCAGGTGTTTGTTCTCCCAGTTTGATGAAGCTGCAAGTGTTAGTGAGGCATCAGCTCACGAGCCAAGAGCACAGGAAGTTTTTCTTCCTTAAATTATATATATATATATATATATATATATATATATATATATATATATACATACACATTTCTCGTCTACTTTTCCTTCTTACAAAATGACACCATATATTCAATTATAGATTTAGTTAATCGAGTTTAAATAAAATATTCTAGATAAATTAAGGGTGCTCTGCACATCTGTAAACCCAGCACTATGGAGATTGAGGCAAAAAGATGACAAGTTCTGGGCCAGCCTGTGCCACACAGTGAGTTTGAAGCCAACCTGGGGTCTTAAAGTGTCATGTTGATAGATAAGTAGGAAGAAAGGAAGGAAAGAAGGAAGGAAAGAAGGAAGGAAGAAAGGAAGGAAGGAAGGAAAAAGGGAGGGAGGGAGAAAGGAAGAGAGGGAGGGAGGAAGGAAGAGAGGGAGGAAGGAAGGTGTTAAGGAAAGAAAACGAAGGAAGGAATGAAAGAAAAATCAATCAATCAATCAATCAACCAATCAATCAACTCAGAACCTAGAATGAGATGTGAGTAGACCTATGTAATAGGTAGGAGTTGGAATAGGTTACGAATTCTGGAACGAATTGAAGGGAAGAGATAGCATCAGACTGTGTACTATAAACCTTATTCTGGCTATGGATTATTTTAGAAAAAATCTGTAACTCATACTTTTATACCAGTTTCACACAAAATATTGAATGTAGAATGAGTAATTAGAAGGAAATATAGGTAACTACCACCCTTTTCAGGATAGGGAAATCCACTTTTAAAACAAGTAAACAATATTAGAAAAAGTAAAGGACAGAAAATGGAATATTCTTTATATCCTAGGCATCATATATAAAATTTGAAGAGAAAAAGATAAATTGGTGAAAATTTCTTCAGCAAAATGACAGTATATCTACTACACAAAAAACTCTACAATGTATTAAAAAGATAAAGACATAACAAATTATAGAAATGAAATGCTAATCTACATAATAGTGAATAGGTTAATGAATATACATAAATAAGACTACCGTAGAAATAAAAATTACAATAACATTTAACATTGTAAAATTACTATATGTTAAGAAATCATCATGAAGCTACTGATGTGCTGAGAGAAACTCACGTGATAGTAGTGATGGTAGGAAATAGTTGGAAGCTGTATAAGAAGAGACTGGTGAAGGTCTAAGGATGTAGCTAATTACAATACTTGCTTGGGTTCTAAGCCTGGCACAGGGGGAAAAATTAAACACTAAAATGATAACATAATAAAAATGAAAAAGAGACTGAGGAATCACTCTTCCTGCTAATGTTTCTTTTGCATTAATCCCACAGAGAAATAGAAGTATAAAATGCCAGCCAAATTTATGCATAAAATTGTTATTGACTTTAGTGAAAACTATACTAACTTAAGTGACTAAAAGAAAGAAATAGTTATATTAATTACAGGATGTTTTTGGCACTGAATTTTTTCATTTATTGAAGGTCCTTCAATGAAATGGATAGTATTATTTAGGAAAAACAGGATGTAAATGCAAATAAAGTATGTAGATAAGCTAATGTACATGATGGATAACTTCCATGTCTTTATGAATCATAGAGAGTATCTGTAATACATTATGCAATATGGTGGCCACTGGCCAGATGAGGCTCTTAAAATTTAAAATTAAAATTTTCAGTCATGCATTCTATATTTCAGGTACTTAACAGCCATGTCCCGATAGTGGTCATGACACTGGCCATTTCTATCACGACACAAGGTTCTATGGCCGAGCATTATTTTAGAGTATGTTAAGAGCCCATCTCACAATGAATAGGTGTTCATAAAAAGGACAAATCAATAATGAAAATACACTAGAAGCTAGAAACATATGTGTATAGATTTGTGATAGGAAAGTATATAAATAGACAATTCAATGTGAAAAAAAGAATGACTAATACATAGTTTGTGGAATTAGTTAAGATGTCTAGTGTCCATAAGCATGCTCAGTAATTAGTTAGAATCCTATCTTCATCAATTAAAATGTGCTCAATAAAGACTACTGATTAGGGAAATACAAATTAAAACCACAGTGAGGATTTTATTTATTTATTTTACAATTGGATTTCCTGATGAAAGATTTTCTTTTCCAGTGATCCTTCCAATATGCCACAAATTTTGTCTTAATCCATCAGCTAGTAAAGTTCCCATTATAACTTGGAGAATAAGTGCTTTACTTCATACATTACCACCAGAAAATTTCCCTGACAGCCAGTCTCCTTCTCCTTAACATGAACCATTCATGGCTCATTGAATGACTTTGTAGGAAGATCAATATCAAATCCTCCCTCCTTGGGATATGCTTTTCAAATATTTGTAGACTCTTATCATGCTGTCTTTGTCATCATTTAACCAAGCGGTGCTGCTTAATTCCTTTCATCTTTCTCATAAATCTGCCCCTCTGACCTTCTTAATCATGACTGTCTGCTATAGACTCCTTATTTCCTCTTAGAAATAAGAATGTTTATACTTCACCGAGGCCAAGGACTATCAAAGTTATCAACTGAGAAGCAAAATAAAATGAATAAACAAAACAAAGCAAAACAAAAGCCAGACTTTAAGATTAGTTTATAATACAGTTAAAATAACAAACATATTAGAAAATTAAACTAAGCAGATGGTCACCCATCTTTTCTTCTGGGCTACATATTCTGGACAGCATATTATTATTAGACTTAACTGACTGTAAAAAATTATCCTTGTACACAATTGCTATGTAACTACAAAAATTTAGATGTTAAATGTTTTGCCTTCTGGTCCTTTGCTTTTTGTTGGTGTTCCACACACACACCTTGATTCCACAAAATCTTTAATTCGATAAAAACATTACTTATCAACATGAAAAATTTAAGTATTAAAATAAACATGTACACCTTTCTCCTTAATATGTATTACCTTAGGATGCTGAGATTTCTTGCTGGGAAATGTATTATTTATAACATTATTTTACACACCAAGGTTGGGATTTTTTTTAACAACCACATAATGAAAGCTTCAATCCTGCCCTATAGTTTAATAAGAGAGATTTTTTTTGTGAATCCACCCCAATAATTTTCTCCTTCTTATCATTTTATTATTATTTGTAAGCCAGTTTTAAAACAAAAATTATAGTAAGTTGTGAAATTATGAAATGTGGTCCCTCTAATTTTGTTCTTCAAGATTCCATTTGATTTTAAGACAAATTATTTTTACTTCTGTGAAATGGAAACTAGGATTTTATACTGAACTTAAATAATTCAGATAGCATTCAGTTAACAATATTAAGTCCTACAGTTCATGAATTTGGGCTGCCTCTCCATTTACTTGAATCATTAATTTTTTCAGCACTATTTTGTAATTTTCATTGGAAAAATCTTTCACCCCTTAATCAGTTCTTTAGCATTTTGTTTTTTTTTTCAGGTTATTGTAAATGGAATTGTTTTCTTAATTTAGGTTTCAGGTTATCCATTGTTACTAAATAAAATTACCACTATACTTTTGTGTGTTGACTTTGAATTTTACAGTATGCTGAATTCATTGATTAGTTCCAAGAAATTGTAATCTCTAGGATTGTCTACATTTAAGACCCAAAAGCAGATAATTTTACCTTTTTCCTTCCCAGTTTTTATGCTTTTTCTTTTTTTCTACCTAAGTGCTATATCTAAGATTTCCAGTATCATACACTTATACTTTAGAAGTGTACATCCTTGCTTTGTTCTTGATCTTAGAGGAAAACTTTTGACAATTAGGTATGGTGCTTATATATACATTTATATATATATATATAGCTTTTATTATCTTAAGGTAGTTCCTATTCATAAGGATTTTTCCTTTTTTTTTGGTTGTGGGGCTTGAACTCTGGGCCTGGGCGCTATCCCTGAGCCCTGAAGCTCAAAGCTAGCTCTCTATCACTTGAGCAGTTGTCTAGTGGTTTATTGGAGATAAAAGTCTCATGGGCTTTCCTGCCAGGGCTGGCTTTGAACCGTGATTCTCAGATCTCAGCCTCCTGTGTAGCTAGGATTACAGGTGTGAGCCACTGGCGCCCGACTTCCTTGATGTTTTTATTATGAAAGAATAGGAGTTTCCCAAATGCCTTTTCAATTGACACTGATCAGTTGAAGTCTTTATGTGTTTTATTTCCCCTTTATTCTGTTAAATTGGTGTACTATATTAATGAGTATTAATGTATTGAACCATCTTTGCAGTCAGGAATAACATATACATGGTGTACAATCTTTTAAATATTCTACTGGATTTGGTTTACTACCATTTTGTTGATTTTTTTCCACACTAAAGTTTATGAAATATTACTACATTGTTTGCTTGCAGGTTTTTGTTTTTGCCTAGCTCTCATATCAGGGCAAAGAATAAGTTTGGTATCAGGCCACAGAATCAGTTTAAAACTCTTCTCTCCTTGTTAATTTTGTGGAAAACTTTCATACTCATATCCTGTTATTATTGATCACCATAATTACCAGAGTTGCAGATTATGCTATGAGTGCAGATATGACATCTGGCTTTTTTGTCTTGGCTTATCTTATAAGGCATGGTGACGACCTTCTTCCTTCCTTCCTTCCTGTCTTCCTTCCTTCCTTCCTTTCTTCCTTCCTTCCTTCCTTCCTTCCTGTCTTTCTCTCTCTCTCTCTCTTTCTTTCTTTCTCCTTCCTTCCTTTCTTTCGTTCTTTCTTTTCCAGTCGTGGGGCTGGTGGTTAATTAGAGATAAAGAGTCTCATGGACTTTCCTGCCCAGGCTGGCTTTGAACTGTGATCTTCAGATCTTAGCCTCTTGAATAGTTAGGATTTACAGGCATGAGCCACTGGCACCTGGCCACTTTTCTTTTTCTTTTTTAGTTTTTTTTATTGTAAAAATATTGCACAGAGAAGTTATAGTTACATGAGCAAGGTAATGAGTACATTTCCTATATGAGCATTGTTGCCTCCTCCTTTGTTTTCCCCCTAATAGCCTTTCCCTCCCACAACTACCCCCTCTCCCCTTCCCTGCCCCCCTCCCCCAAGTTGTAAAGTTCATTTTCAACATAGTGTTTTGTACATCTCATTGTTACAACGGGTCAACCTATATCCTTATTTAAGCATTTTGTTTTTTCCCTTCCCCTCCCCAAATTAGAGAAGTGTATATACAAGATGCAGTTTGGTTAAGTGTCTTTTCATTTCTGTAGGGCTAACCTTCAACATTTCTCTGTTAGCCTAGTGACCTAACACACTTCTGTTACCTGAGAAATGTTTTAATTTCTCCTTCAGTTAGTTATTGTATATATTTAAGATTTACAATACATTGTATAAGATCCACATAAATAGTGAGGAGTTGCTGTAATGGAATGCATTAACACGTCTCACTTGTGGGAAAAGCAGCTACGATCTCATTTTAGCAAAACTCTTGAACATATTAACATTTTCTACAGTGCTATTATTGAAGATTGGATCTTTTTACATGTTCATCCTGCATGTTGGTACTTTGTATCATTTGACCTAAATTTTCTCGTTTCCTCCTCCTGAGCTCTCATAATCACTTTATCTTTATCTCTATATAGGGCCTCTTTTAGAGCTCACATATAAGGGAGGTGATGAAATATTGTTCTCTGGGTGCTTATTTCACTCAGTAGGATGTTTTCTGGGTTCACCCATGTTATGGAAAATGGTAAAATTACCATCTTATAAAGGTACTTATACACTCACATAAATTTATTTATGTATTCCTTATTTATATATACATTTATATTCTACTTATTTATTGTATATTCATATATAGTTATCATTATTTATTTGTTATATAAATAAATTTACATATAATTTAATTTATATATTCCAAGGTATAGTTTAGGTATATGGATGACTGGATAAAGAAATTATATATGTGTGTGTATATATAATACATTCCATATATAGTGGAATAGAATTGTGTTCTATTTAATTATAATTACATTTTGTAATTATATCATGTTTATATTTAATTATATCTACATTCCATATATAATGGAATATAATTCAATCTTTTAAAGAAAAGTGGAAGTTTCCCTTTGATATTGAATATCAGTCCACCGCCATCTGTCTTCTAAAGTTTCTAAAGAAAAATTTATTGATGCAGTTAGTGAGGAAAATTTGTAAGTAATAAGCCACTTCTCCTTTATTTCTCAGGATTCTTTGTCAGCTGAGTGAGATGGTTCATGATTGTAACCCTAGCTCTTAAAGGCTGAGATGAGAAGAATTAGGGTTCAAGGCTAGTCTAGACAAAAAGACCCATCTCAAGTAATAAAAAAACTGAGGGCAGTGGCAGGTTCCTGTCATCAAAGATTTTTGAGAAGCACCAACAAGAGGATTTGAAGTCCAGACCAGCCCATGAAAGACTTTATTTTAAAAATAATCAAAGAAAAAAGGGCTAAGCATGAGGTTTAAGTAGTAGAGTGCCTGTATAACAGCACAAGATAATGAGTTCAAGCCCTATTAAAAGATTTGATCTTTCCACAGTTAGATTATAGTAGCTCTTCATGTAAGTCTCTATGAGTTTGTTATCTAGAGTCAATGGTGCTTTGTGAGTGCTTGCATTAATTTCTTTCATCAGTCTTTGGCAGTGAAGTTTACAGTTAGGATTTCTTCAAATAAACTCTCTTTCTCTCTGTTTCCCTCTCTCTCTTTCTCTATCTCTCCTCCCTCTCATTCTTTCCTCTCCATTTCTTCCTCTCTCTCTCAGCTTTCTGGAACTTCTTAGTTTGCATGTTGGTTAGCAGATGCTGTTCCACAAGTTCCATATGTTCGCTTCATCTTTCGTTGATTTCTTTTCCATTTTATTTCTGACTCCACAAATTCTTTTTCTCCTTTTTTTCTTTCTTCTGTCTGATCAAATCTGCCTTCACAGACTTCTAATCTATAAAAATCCTAAAATTAATGAAAAATAAATTGCAGAGATCAAAATACAAAATCTGGTGCTTTCAATGCCCCTCCCTTCCCAGAAATACCACCACTGTATTGTGAAGTAGAAATACCACCACTGTATTGTGAAGTAGGAAGCCATTCTTATCTGCTAATTGGCAATGCCAGTTTTATCATGTAAGGATAGAGCTATCCATTCCATTCCATTCTTTTGCCTTTTTCTCTGCTTCTATCACCATGTTATTCAGTAAGTATTTACCATATGTCTTCTTGTAGTCCTTATCTTTGTAACAACATATACATTTTAGATTCATCTTTTACGTTTCACATACACACACAAAGAAAACCTGCTGGGATTTTTGTTGGGATTGCATTTGAAAACAAGATGAATAGTTTATAATTGACAACTTTTTCAACGTCAAATCTTCTTATTCATAATAATATAATATGTAATATCTTTTAAAGGAAACTTTAGTCATTTTGTTATAAATATTTATACTTAAGTAGACTCTAACATATTCTAATATTTGTTATTATGTACAGTATCTTTTTATGTCATATTCTTTTTATTTATTTTTTATTGTTACTAGGACTTAACCTCAGGGCCTAAATGCTGTCCCTTAGCTTTTTTGCTCAAGACTGCCACTCTTCCACTTGAGCCACACTTCTTCTGGCTTTTTTGGTAGTAAATTGGAGACAAGAGTCTCACAAACTTTTCTGCCTAGGTTGGCTTTGAACTGTGATTCTCAGTTTTTAGCCTCTTGAGTAGCTAGTATGACAGGAATGACCCACCAGCACCTGGCCACAGCACGGGTGGCTCATACTTGTCATATTTATCCCCTGAGTATAGAAATTCAATCGACTTTGAAATGGATCCTTTTTTTTATTGTGAAAATACTATACAGAGGGGTTACAATTACATGGGCAAGATAATGAGTACATTTCTTATCAAGCATTGTTGCCTCCTCCTTTGTTTCCCCTTCCCATCCCTTCCCATCTCCCACCACCTCACCCACCTGAAATGGATCTTAAACTCAGTAAATTAATTAAAATACTTAATTGGCATAACTTTAAAATTCTGATATAGTGTTGAGCATAAGATAAAAGCAGATTATTTTATCCAGATTGTGATTTATAAGGAAATTTTATGGTATTTTACCATTTAGTGAGGCATACGTTATTTATGTAATGTTTCTTTTTATAACGACATAAGCTTTTATTTATTTTTAATGAGAGAGAGATAGGAAGAGATAGAGAGACGGAGTGAGAGAGAAAGAATAATGAATGGCCTTTGGATTTTGGAGACATTTTTTTATTCAGCTCTTTTTTTTATTATGAAAATACTGTACGGGGGGTTACAATTACATGGGCAAGATAATGAATACATTTCAGCCCTTATTTTTTATTTGTTCATTTTTTTCTATTGTGAAAATACCATACAGATCAAGCATTGTTGCCTCCTCCTTTGTTTCTCCTTCCCATCCCTTCCCATTTCCCCCCACTTCCTCTTATACCTCCCCCCTCCAGCCAAAGTTGTAAAGTTCATTTTTCGACATAACGACTTGTACATCTCATTGTTGCAATATAATTTGTGGAGGGGAAGGGCAAAAACAACTCATTTAAATAGGGATACAGGTGGCCCTTTGTTGTTTTGTGATTATTTTCACCCTTATTCTTTGGGATCATTCTTATGCCTTGCTGGATTTATTTTGCTGATATTTTGTTTGAAACTATTATAATAACAGCGATGAGTGAGACCGACCTAGAGTTTTTCTTTCATTTTTCTACCCCTGTCTAGTGTCAAATTACTTGGCAAGTGTTTCTTCTCTTTTGTGTTCTAAAACCAAAAATCTTTTTTTAAAATTTATTTTTATTGTGAACAATACTGTACAGAGCGGTTACAATTATATGGGCAAGATAGTGAGTACATTTCTTATCAAAGGAGGCTTCTTATCAAAGCCTCCTCCTTTGCTTCCCCTTCCCATCCCATCCTCCCCGGCCCCCCTACCTAACCCTCCTCTCCCCCACCAAAGTTGTAAAGTTCGTTTTCGACATAACGACTTGTACGTCTCATTGTTGCAATGGGTCCACCTGTATCCTTATTGAAACCATTTGTTTTTTCCCTTCCCCTACACAAATTATACCAACATCAAATACAATGAAAGCAGGGGTTATACCATGGGGGAGGGACAGACAAAGCAACAAAGAAATAACCTTATAAATGTGTTAAAAACAATTGCATGAAAGAAAAAAAACCATTTGAATACATATCTTAGGGCTCATTTCCCTAACATCACCTTATCTGACCTTTTTTGCTTGACTCAGACATATACTAGTTATTGCAAATAAAGGAAACCATGGGACCTATGTGTCTTTGGGCCTGGCTTACTTCACTTAATATAATTTTCGGAAACCAAAAATCTTTTAAGCTTGAATTACCAGTCTCCAGAATGCTTGAAAACACCTGCCAAATCTTGTGTCCTTTTGCTTAAAATATTTCCTTACTAGTAATATAACAATTTTATTTCTAACTTGAATTTTACAATATTTGTATGTTCATAGTCATTTTTTACATTTAACTTACATTTTACATGATGACATATACATTATTTTTGTTTACTTTTCCTGTTTCATCAGTCACTTCTTGAATTAATAAATCAGATTATTTTAATTAAGATAAAATATACAAGAAAAAACTGCAAACCTTGTTAAAATTTGAATTTAAGTGCATTTTGTTAGGTGGCTCTATCAGACATTTTTCTATTTTGTTGTAACATTTTCTTCTTTTAAAGATGAGCCAAGTGCAGTGGTACAAGCCTATAATCCTAGCTACCTGAGAAGTGGAAGTTAGGACTAGCGGAGGCAAAGAGTTTTGTGGCTCCATCTCAGTCTCCACTGAGTCACGGTGGCACTAGGCACTCTCCTGCCATCCATAACTACAGGAGGAAGCAGAAGTAGGAAGAGCACAGTCTTCCCCAGCTTAAAGGGGAAATGCAAAAAGGGGCTTGGTGGTGTGGCTCAAAGAATAAAGCGCCTCCCTATCAACCAGTTCAATCTCTAATACTGCCAATAAAAAGAAAGGGATTATTTGTCATCATTTTTAGTTAAAATTTTTATTGTGAAAATACTGTACAGAGGGGTTACAGTTACCTGAGCAAGGTCATGAGTACATTTCTTATCCAGCATTGTTGCCTCCTTCTTTGTGCTAGTTAATTAATTTAAAACATTTGTTTAATTGAAAATATTTACTCTTTATTATGATTAGAATAGAGGTTAAAGCAAAAACTTGCAACTTAATTTGGAAAAAATGAACTTCTACATTTTTTAGTATAAAATTTGTTTAAAAGGTTATATAGGAAACCATCATTCAACATGAAATCAGTGCTTTTAAAGTATCTGGTATTTAACCACACAAAAGTCCTCCCAACTTCTTTCTGTTCTATCATGGTAAGTCTACAAAGTTCTACAAAGTCTAGGTTTGATAAGACAGGGTGGGAACTAAGTCTATTTATGTCAGCAATAAATCTTTGTCTAGTAAACATACTTAATATGACAGAGGTAAACAAAGATACACCAGGAGTCTATAAGAAATGTATGGGAATGAACAAAATTTCATCCCTGCCAAGAACATTTTATTTCCCTAACTAAGCTGATTTTATTCTTTGCCCAAACTCTGTATTACAGTACAGTTAGTGAAATGTTATTTTAGATCAGGAATAACTAGTTACTGCCTGAGAGTGAGTCACTAATGATTCAGTTCTGTTATTAATATATGTATATTTTTTTCTATGTAGATGTCTTAAAGGTACATTTGACATTGCAGCAGCATATATTATATATTTGCGAATTGTTCAAATTTGCTAGAAACTGCTAGAATTGTTCTTCCCTAAGGACAACATGTATTTGTTAGGGTGACAGAAGATTGATGTGGAAAAGTTCTGAATATTAATTTGGAAATCAGATTTTGACTCCACTAAAATTTTTGGTAATTACTAGATTATCTCTGAGTCTGAATAAATTAATTTACTTATCATCTCACTTACACGATCTATAAATCAAAAGTCAGGATTTTCACTTCCTGATTCTCTTATAGTTAAAATAATATTAATAATATTTAGGAAAATAGATATTCCTAAACTTATGCTGTTTAACTAATTTAAGTTTAAGCTCAAAATACTTTAGAAACTGACAAATATTTGGTGTGATAGGAAAATATTCTTATAATAAATTGCTTGGGGTTTAGAACTAATTTGACTGACATATTTAGTTTGTGCTATTACAATTTGCCCAAGTCTTTTGAATGGTCCAAGTCCTTCAAATTGTAAGAATGAAGAATAACATTTTTGGGGTTCTATCTTATTACAGTTGTGTTTTATATCCACTTATTGATTTATTTCTTTTTATTTTATAAATTACAGGGTGGTTTCACTCGTAAATATTCACTGAGCTCAAAAACAGGAACACTTCTTCCAGAATTCCCCAGTGCTCAACACCTTGTGTACCAAGGATGCATTTCTAAGGACAAGGTATCAATTAAAGATATTTCTCTATTGATTTTCTGATATGTGAGTTCCATATCTCCATTTGCTGGGAAGCTCATAGCACTTGGAGGAAGCAGTCAGAAACCTGCGTAATCAAACAGAAATGACTGATTTATAGGAGAGACAAATGTTTACTAACATTGATTAAACACTTTTCAATTAATTATTTACCATCTCTATGATAGCTTGTAATCAGAAGGTAGTGAAATAAACCTTAAAATGCTATAGATTATATTTTTAACTTGACCCTATAGTAAGGAAGAAAAAGCTAGAATATGTCTATTGTGTACAGTTTCTTTAATTGATAAAATGAAGTTAGTTTATAGGTAGCGCCATTGTACTTCAGGAAATAGTCATTAAGCATCTCTCTGGGACAGACTCTGCTTCTAACACTGAGCAGGAGATACTCAGAGAATGCCAAGACTATACAAGAAGACTCCTTTAAATGTTAAAATTCTGGTCAGGTGCCAGTGACTCATGACTGCAATCCTAGGTCTTCAGGAGGCTGAGATCTGAGGATCAGAGTTCAAAATCGGCCTGAGAAGGAAAGTCTGTGAGACCTTTCTCTCCAATTAAGCACTAAAAAAGCTGGAAGTGGAGCTGTGGCTCAAGTGGTAGCATACCAGTCTTAAAGCAGAAAAGCTGAGAGACAGCACCCGGACACTGAGTTCACACACACACACACACACACACACACACACACACACACACACACACACAC
>NW_012267373.1:1770017-1797470 GCF_000151885.1 Dipodomys ordii | reverse complement strand
TTCTACAATGCAGTGCTAGTCTACATTTGCAGTTCTTTTTTATTATTATTATTAATTTTTTATTGTGAAAATACCGTACAGGGGGTTACAATTATATGAGCAAGATAATGAGTACATTTCTTATCAAGCATTGTTGCCTCCTCCTTTGTTTTCCTTCCCTTCCCATCCCTGCCCTCCCATCCCTCCAACCCACCCCCCACCAAAGTTGTAAAGTTCGTTTTTCGACATAACATCTTGTACATCTCATTGTTACAATGGGTCCACCTGTATCCCTATCTAAATAATTTGTTTTTTCCCTTCCCCTCCCCAAATTATACCAACATCAAATACAGTGAAAGCAGGGGTTATACCATGGGGGAAGGACATACAAAGCAACAAAGAAATCATTTTATAAATATGTTAGAAACAATAGCAAGAAAGAAAAACAATTTAAGTCCTTATCTTGGGGTTCATTTCACCTAACGTCAACTTATCTGACGGTTTCTGCTTGACTCAGACATATACTAGTAATTGCAAATAAGGGAAACCATGGGACCTATGTTTCTTTGGGCCTGGCTTAATTCACTTAATATAATTTTCCCCAAGTCTTTCCATTTCCTAACAAATGGGGCAAGGCCATTCTTTCTGTTGGAGGTATAGAATTCCATTGTGTATATATACCACATTTTCTTGATCCATTCATCTACTGAGGGGCATCTGGATTGGTTCCATATCTTAGCTATGGTAAATAATGCTGCAATAAACATAGTTGTGCTGGTAGCTTTAGTATGGTCTTGTTTGTGATCATTTGGGTAAATGTCCAAAAGTGGGATTGTTGGATCAAAGGGGAGCTCTTTGTGGAGTCTTTTAAAAGTTAAGAAAAATTTTGTTCATTATATTCAGACTCACAGATAAACCCTGGTATGAGTTTTTAATGGTTATGCAATGCAGTAGGTCCCCTCTTAGTTCCATACTTCCTAGAGTCATTTGTTGAGGTCCTATTGGTTATTTTAAAAGTAAGCCAACCTGTTAAATCAGAGCTTATAACTTCTATGTTTCTTTTATCTAAAGATAATTTGGCTAGCATTGAAGAAAAACATCTTTCTAAAAACAGTGAGTTTATTCAAACTCAGTTGTGTGTGTGTGTGTGTGTGTGTGTGTGTGTGTGTGTATTGGAATTTGACCTCAGGGCCTCATGCAATTGCTCCACTTTTTCACTCCTGGCTGGTCATCTATTATTTGAGGCACCACTCCAGCCTTACTCATTCAAATTCTTAAGGTATAAACATAGTGAAATATTATTAGTTAATTTTCAGCTATATTGCTTTAGCAATGGGTTTGTTTTTTAGAAACAGAACTTAAAATGAACACATTTTTTAAAACTTAAACTCTACTTTTAGGTAGGAGATGCAGAGTAACTTACAGAATTCATTTTGATAACAGACATACTATATCTGTTAAGATATTGTATGTATTCGCAGACAGACATGCTGTCAGTTGCTATGATCAGTTACTTTATCAGTAATTGAAGATAATTCTCAGATATTGAATCCAGGTGAGTCTCCAAAGGGACACTCACTTTCTTCTCTAATCATGTGTCTCAAGATTACCTCATATTTTTCTTTGTAGATAGAATGCATAATATTCTGGCTTCTATTGAGGAATTGCTAGCAAATGTTAGCATGTGGCCATTTGTAGGGGAAGCAGCAGAAATCAGTGGGATGGCAGTTCTTCGAGGGAGGGTATGGTTGGGTTGCTTTGGTGGTGAGGATTGCTTGCATGCGAACATGTCATGAAGAAGTTTACCAGGTAAATATACCAGGTGAGTCAGACAGAGAGGAGGAGGTGGAGAACAAGTGACAAAGAAAAATAGAGGTGATAGTTGATTTCAGCTTCTAGGCTGACCTTCAAGGAATTCCTTCCTTGTCAGCTTTGCAGGGCTGGATCATTTCTCATTCACATGACCTGTGACCTCTGGGCTCATTCCTGTATGTGTCCTCAGGAGCACCAAGGACAGACATTCTTCTTCTCCTCTTAAGGACAGTATAGTCTTTTTTACCCTCCCTTGTCAGTCACCAAGTTTCCCACATTATCTGTTCTTCCTAAAAAGAGGGTGGAGCTGAAGCTAAATCTTTGAAACTCCTTTTTCAAGAACAAAGAGAGGGTAGAGACTGACTGCTCAGTGAGAAACCTATCAGCTTGAGCTAGGCCTTGCTTCTGAATCGTCATAGGTTACTCAAAGTATTTACCAACTGGACCCCATTTTTGTTGCCTATCATGGACTGAGTCCTGTCTCTGGCCCAGACTCTATAACGTGATATGGATTTTCAAAAAGTTGAATGAAATCATGTTTATAAAGAATGCAAGAACACTACAACAAAAAAACTGAAAAATATTATTAAATAAACACAGAAAGTACTCATAGTAGTTAGTACTATCAATAGATTTCTTCTTCCTCCTTCTTCCTTCCATCTCTCTCTCCCTCCCTCCCGCCTTTTCTTTCTTTCTCTTTCTTTCTCTCTTTCTTTCTTTCTCTTTCTCTTTCTTTTTCTTCCTCTCTTTCTCTCTCCCTCCCTCCCTTTCTCCCTCCTTCCTTCCTTTCTCTCTCTCTCCTTCCTTCTTTCTTTCTTTCCTTCTTCCTTTCCTGTGCTGATCCTAAGGCTTAAACTCAGAGCCTGGCTGGCTTCCAACTGTGATGCTTAAGTCTCAGCCTCCTGAGTGGCTAGGATTACAGGCATGAGCCACCAGCATCTGCTTTTTAGAGTATTTGGAAGAATGTTTGGCATTGTTATGTCTTCCCTTCCATCTTTCATGTTATCTTGTCCTTGTTTGAAAAATATGCCTTGGTGAAGAATTTAAAATAGGAAAGTATAGTGTAGTTCTATTGACTGATAGTAACACATCCTGCCACAAGGCAGCCGGAGTCCAAAGGCTCCTTCTTTGGAAGGAGACTGGTAATTTGCATTTAATCTTTATTCAGCTGTGAGCTTCCACAGAGCTGCAGGAACAAGGGGTGGAATGCGAAGTGTTAGCATAGGCCAGCCACCCTACCCCCCTGACTCTAAGTTGCTAATGTCCATTGATTTCTTAACATGTACTACAGATTGTTCGAATCATCTCTTATATATTCATTCATGGAGGCCTCATACCAACTCTGTTATAGAGTTGCTGCTATATCATGTAAACAACCTCATGAATGTGAATGCCCAAATGTCACATGGTACTGAGTGGCAGATGGGAGACAAGATTCATCTGGGTAACCAAAAGGCCCACCTCTCATTTCTAGTATTGAATGCATAATAATATTATGCATTCTTACGTAGATCATCCTAATGGATAGAGACATTTCCAAAACACAAAATGAAGATTCTAGTTTCAGTAGTGTTGAGTTGTTAGAATAATACCTGGTTCTAATCCATTGCAGCTTTTCTCTTTTTTGCCCATACCTCATCTCTTTTTTATATCTAATGTTCTTTATTCTGCATATGCTTTCTCCCTTTCTTCTGCTCTCTTTTTTAAAAAAAATTATTAAATAGTTGTAAAAAGGAGTTGCCAGTAACAAAACAGTTTATAGATACAATGCATCTTGATCAGCGTCATCCCTTTCAACAATCTATTTCCTTATTTTGGGTAGTAGTGAGGTTCTTGAATATATAGCCTTCTGTTCATGAGGTAAGACCTGTACAATTTGAGCCATTTCCCTATCTATTTTATGATCTAGCTATTTTTTTCAGTTCAGGGCTAATATAACCCGTGATCCTTCTATCTATGCCTCACAGGAGAAAAATAGAAGAGATATAACCAGCTTATTTATTGAGGTGGGGGATTGGGGAGGATCTAAGAAAACTTTTGCCTGGATTGGCTTCAAACCGTGCACCTCCCAATCTCCCCCTACCAAGTAGCTGGGATTACAGATGTGTCTTTACAAATATTTAAAAATTGTGATACCCAGGATCAAACCCAGAATTTCACACATCCTAAAACACTCTATATCCCCCCAGCCAAACTGTTTAAATATTTTAAACCTGTGTAATCCAAATATCCAGAGTAACTTGGCAAGAGAGACCATCCATTCATAATGGACATTTAGTGTTTGCAACTATTCGTGGATATGCTATTTGCTACCTTTGTCCATTCTAAATAATATTTAGTCAGGTTGTTTTACTGTGCGGCAGGTATAGTTCCTCTTTATTGACTTCTTTTTAGCACAAGTAATATGTTATTAGTATGAGTATTATATTATTACTACTTAAAAGGTAAAGGCTCAGAGACAAGGCAACTTTTGTGGTCAGATGTGGTCAGGTATTCGGTGGAGCTGGGCACTCCAGGTCAGCTGATTTCAGACTTAAAACTTGAAATCACTATACTACACTGTTCCAAGGAGGCATTTAAAACTATGGGGACAATAATATAGTTTACTGTCTTCTGTTCATTTTCCTAATACAAAGAATCAAGGTATTGCTTGGACCATGGGTCCTGGCAGAGCTTCCTTTTCCCCATGTTGTTGTACCATACTGCAATCCTCAAAATATTTGCCTTTCTCCCTTTACAAGCAGTAGTAAAATCCTTGAAATGGAGTTTTGCCTTTATTTTTGACTTCACAGAATTGACACAATATCTGAGGAGCTTAAAGGTGTATGGTAAATGAACAAATGAAGGCAGTATTAAAAGATGCTTTGATTAAGCTTTTTCTTCCTTGAAATAGGTTGATACCCTCATAATGATGTATAAAACTCACTGCCAGTGTATCCTGGACAATGCAATTAGTGGAAACTTTGAAGAGGTAAGGATGACAAAGAATACTGTCTTGACTAGATTATACATGCTTTTATGTCCTGCTCATAATGAGTTCATCTGATAGGAAAATCTTAACATATGTTCGTTCTCCTCTTTAACTAGATCCAGCATTTTTTATTGCATTTTTGGCAAGGGATGCCTGATCATCTTCTTCCCTTGCTTGAAAATCCTGTCATCATTGACATTTTCTGTGTTTGTGATTCAATTCTTTATAAGGTAAGCTCTTTGGCACATCTTAAACACAAAGCATTTATTTCTTTAAATAAAATTCGATCTAATTTCTTGCAATACATTTATCAGAAATTTAATTCTGACTTGAGATACACTTTCTGACCAGAAAACAAGAATCATCATAACACGTTCTTACTAATGTATGTAGTTGATAGATTATTTTTGTCTGTAACAAAAACTTTCAATTTTAATAGAAATTTGCATTAAGTAAAACAAACTTGGTCTCTATTTATAGCCAACAGTGATTCTAAATGTGTTTTACCCATGTTTGCTAATGTATGACCACTTCATTAATTTGTATTAACTTTTTAAGGTGTTTTCAGATGAAAAAACACCAAGTTCGTTTCATGTCCTTAGTGCTTTAAGGAAAAGCAGAATTAGGCACCTTGTAGGATGAATACCTGAAAATCTTGAAAGATCAGCTTCTATGCATTATTGTCCAACTGTGGTTCTTAACCAAGTAATATTCCACAAATGTCTTACGAAGTCCCACAAAGATACTCAGAGTGAAGTTGAGCCTTTCAGTCAAACGTATAATAGCAGGGAAAGTACCTAAACCAAGCTGCACAGCAACAAGATCCAAGAAGGTAATAGTCACTGCAATGAAATCCAGAAAATGGAAACAAGAGGATATTTTCTTTGTTTTTGTTTTTGCTTTCTTTTCTTTTTGTCTCGTTAGTTCATGTAGGGTAAGGGGGCACAGAAATGGAGGGACAAAGGGTGAAAAAATGCAGCAGTGGTTCTCACTAGACACTGTGTTGAAAAGGAATGATTGGGGATGAGAGAGAAAAACTGAGAGTAAGGGAAGGGGTGACATTGTCCAAATAGAAATGTACTCTTAACCTGACTTATTTAGTAACCCTTCTGTTCATCACCCTTATAATAGCAATTAAAAACAACCCAATAAATCTGAAATAGTATGTCAGCATGTCCTCATATAAAGTTATTTGTAAAATAAAAAACAAAAAGTCATTGCAGTAAAGACCTGGAGCTCATGAACACACATCACCATCAAAGCAAAGCAAATCTGTTAGGAATGTAATTGAGAAATTCCTTTAAAATGTATTTCTGCTCTGTTCTTTTGAGTCCAACACAAAATTCCCAAATATAACTCTCTTAAGATAAATTCAGTTTCTTTTTCTCATGGTAAATCCAAAGACAGAGAGCATTGTAACCACAGCGGTATAAAATGAACTTCTGTGAGATCATCTCACACCTAGAGAATGGCTGCTAGTTAATAAAACTGTACATGATTACAAAGGCCAGTCCACTGGTAATTAACATTAGGTACCTGAACAATACTCTCTTTTGTTTCATTGTCTCATGTGCAACCAGCACATAAATCCTGTCATTTTAGAGAAAAAAAGATAGCTTTCAGAAAAGATTGATATCATTCAATAGGAAGCTAAGAAGAAAGGGTAATTGACATATACTGTGTCTTGCTATATAAATATATCACTAACCATTGCTGTGATTAAGGTTCTTACAGACATACTCATTCCTGCTACAATGCAAGAAATGCCTGAAAGGTAAGTTCAGTGAGAGTGACAGAAAGGGCAGGTAGGGGAGGGATGAGTGAGAATGGTGAAAGGGGTGACACTGATGATCAAGATGCCCTTGTATTCATTAACTGCTTATTAAATGGCAACTCCTTTTACAACTACTTAATGATAACACCCCCTCAGTATTGGTTCTCAGAAACACAACACTTTCTCCTTATACATTATACTCAAGGGAAACATCAAGTAGTGATTTATTCATGTATCTAGTTCTGGCTTAGTGTATTTGCTGCTACTAGTTCTAGTTCTGGTAGCTCATAGACTAAAATTAGAACTATACAAAGATTAGCATGGCCCCTGTGTGAGGGTGACATGTAAAAAAGACTTTGCTACTTTGGCCTCCGTATCACCTTGAAGAGGTGTGCCTCAATATTTGTATCTGAACCTCAGTTCTTAAAAGCGGTAGAATAAAACTTGATATCCCTTTAATCTGAGGGCTGCCTGTTTCATTATGGTATTTGCATATAATGAATTTTAAGCACATTTATCTCCTCCCTGCATTCTTCTTTCCCCTTCCACTTGTCATCTTATTCTAAATGGAGAACCTTCTCCATGAGTAAGCTAATTAATATGAAGTAGAACCTAGATTTTAATGCTCAAACTCTGCCTCTTTTCCTTTATCATTTTACTGCTCCCTAATATATGCACCACCGCAAATATACTTAGAGTTGTTTTATTCACATATGTGAAGATTATATTCCCATATACACAGCCAACATTTGTAAATTTTTACACTGGGCCTGTAATTACTATGCTTTTGATGATTAATGTCACAAAATTATATTTGGATTATAAAAATATGCTGCCAAAATAGTAAATAAATAGACTGTTTTTACCCAAGTGTCATATCTCTTAGCAAGCCAAGATTTGCAATAGTAACCCTGCACTTATATTTTCCTAGAAATATATTATTGTATAAAATGGTTGAATAGTGACTTAATAAGAAAGAATACTTATTGATCCCTCCCTTTAGGCCAGGCTTTCACCTAAGCATTTTCTTAAATTATTTTGCATCATTTTTATAAGAACCCTATAACCAAACACTATTTTTATTCCTGTTTAGCAGGTGAGAAAACTTGAGCTAGAGGGAATGATTTTTTTTGCCAGTCCTGGAGCTTGAACTCAGGGCCTGGGCACTGTCCTTGAGTCTCTGTGCTAGCATTCTATCACTTTAGCCAAAGTGCCACTTTGCAGCATTTTCCTGTTTATGGGTACTTTCATGCATGCTAGGCAAGCAATCTACCACTAAGTCACATTCCCAACCCGGAATGAAATATTTTGAGTAAGGTGACAAATGGCCTTCATACTACATAGCAAATTCAGCCCTACTATGAATCTGTCTGACTTCAAATTCATGCTTTTAGGAGGAGAGACTAAAAATAGTGTATCACTATTAAAATATGTTTATTCAATGCATTTTTTGAGCAATGTACATTTAACACATAAAGGGTTGGATGTTTTTTTTTGGTAGTTTATTAGCAGACATAAGAAATTTTGCCAAAAACTGGGAGCAATGGGTTGTTTCATCTTTGGAAAACTTGCCTGAAGCCCTAACTGACAAGAAAATACCGATTGTGAGAAGATTTGTATCTTCTCTGAAGCGACAAACATCTTTCTTACATCTTGCTCAGGTATGTGGATCTGCTGAGAGTGTTTGAGTCACCCAATCCAAGCATGAAGCGACACACTTAAGATAAATCTTCTCCTGTGAGAAAGGCTAAGGGTTTCTTACAGATTGAGGGGAGCCAACTAGACACAAAAATACAGTGTGTACTTCTAAAGTCAATGTTAGAACTGAAACAGAATTGTTAAAGGAGTGAAGGTTGCATTATGGTTACAGTTTAGGTAGTACTACTGCACTGTACTGTCCAAATGTTCATTTTTTTATTTGGGAAAAATGCAACACTTATAGAACATGATCAGAAGCTGAATGGAGAGTATACTGAAATTCTCTGCCTTACCTTTGCAACTTTTCTGTGATTTAAAATTACCTTGAAAGGTAACAAAGCAATCTGAACTTAACATTTACCTTGTGAATCATTTGTACAAATTAAATGTGGACAACATATTAAACTGATACTAATCTGACTCTATTAAACAGGGAAGAATAACAAAATCCTTACATTACAAATACGATTAGTATTTTTTTTGGGGGGTCCAGTCGTGGGGCCTGAACTCTGGGCCTGAGTGCTGTCCCTCAGCTCTTCAGCTCAAGGTTAGCACTCTACCACTTGAGCCACAGAGCCACTTCAGGCTTTTTTCTTTTTGCTTATGTGGTACTGAGGAATAGAACCCAGGACCTCAGGCATGCAAGGCAAGCACTCTACCACTGAGCCAACTTCCCAGCCCATAATTAGTATTCAATATACTTCTACCACCCTACATGATTGTTTCTATAAAGGTGTTTAGTCCCTAAAATTTGAAATATAAGCTATGAAATATAATGTTTAAAAAATTCTAATTTTGTGACTATGGATGAAACAATTATTTTAATTTCTAAATTTGAAAATGAAATTTTAAATTATTAGTACAGATGAGGTTCATGAGTCTCAATGAATTTTAAAATAAAAAATATCAATGATTCTTTTTATTCAAGGAATTATTTTTCTTCAAGCAGAAACTTCCATATGATAGATAATTAATGCCTTTTTATGTTCTCTGTGTAGATTGCCAGGCCAGCTCTCTTTGACCAACATGTTGTGAATTCCATGGTATCTGATATTGAAAAGGTTGACTTGAATAGCATTGGGTCTCAGGCCCTCCTTACCATTTCAGGCAGCACAGACACGGAATCTGATCTCTACAGTGAACGTAAGTCTGTTTTCTTTATGAAGGACAAGACTTCTCAACTTTGGCACTATTGACAGCATAAGCTTTAACTCTGCCTCGTGAAGACATGTGCTATAGGTTATGCATGCTCAGCAGAATGATACACACAATGTACCCCCTCTTAGGATTTTTTTTAAAGCAGTAGTGATGTTTGAACTCAGGTCTTTACATTTGGTAAGCAGGAAGTTTTCCACTGATCCAGGCCTCTAGATAGCTTTTGCACTGGTTATTTCTAAGATAGGAGTCCACTTTTTTTTTTTTTGGCCAAAAGACTTGAGCCTGGACCACAATTCACTTATTTTGTAATTCCTGTCATACCTAGGATAAAAGTTGCATGCCACTACGATTAGTTTATTCCATTAAGCTGGAGTTTCCTTGATTTTTCTGGCTGGGCTGGCATTCATTTGCAGCCCTCTTGATCTCAGCCTTCTAATTAGTTACACAAACTACTGAACAAGTACAGGCATGAACTAATGGCACTCAGCTACCATTCCCCCAGTTTTGACCACCAGTATCTTCAAATATTTCCAAATGTCCTCTGGGTACAAAATCACATCTGTATGAAAAACACTTTCTATGGAATATATATATTTTTAAATTTGTTCCCTCTATTTTGAAAGAGCTGTGCTTACTTGTCATGGGAAACCTGAAAACTACAGAAAAATTTGAGAAAAATAACAGCATTTTAATACAAATAACTAGAAAGAATCAAAATGGCTTTGAGTTTGAGAGTATTTTTCCAGTTCTTTGCTACATATCTGCAGTGTCATCACATAGTTATGATGCATGATCAAAATGATATCCAAACATAACAATAGCCAAAGTGGAGATACCACATGTATTTGAGTTATTTAACAGATTTTACTCTGCATGGCTATACAAGACTTGGTTTCCAGAGGATAATTTCATCCCTTTCTCTCAGAAAAGACAAAAACTGCAAGCTCCTACAGAATATAGCACAGTGGGCGGCTGTCTAGTCTAACACCAGCCTCATATTTTGTTTCTTAACATAAAATGCCATTATCCTTTGAGATTCAATGAACCTCTGACTCATAATGAAGTGCTAACCTTATACTCTTCCTTTGAATTTGATGATAGAAGAGACTCATGCAAATGGCTTGATTCTGCCATGCAGAATTTAATTTGCTAAAGCTAAAGGGCCTTTCAGAAAGCAAGAAATCAGCAAGCTTAATTTGATTCATTTTTTTCATTATCTTTCAAGGAACCTATTCCAAGTGATGAAACCACTGGATTAAAGATGATTATTAGTTTAAATTAATGTATGTGCCTTTAGAATATGCATGTGTGTGTGTGTGTGTGTGTGTGTGTGTGTGTGTGTGTGTGTGTGTGATATGTCTATATTTCAAGATCAAAATTTTGAAGACTAGAATACCAAGCATTTTGGGTTACTGTTTTTAGAACCTGACATTAATTGCTTTAATAAGGTTTAACTTAGTCTTTTATTATTTTTTTAAATCAATGATTCAGTTGTAGGTTTTTCTTTGGGATAAAAGTAGATGCAATATTCTGTCTTTTTTCTCTTCTTGTTTTGGTATTTAAGACGACTCTATCACTGTGTTCCAAGAGCTAAAGGATCTGCTTAAGAAGAACGCCACGGTGGAGGCTTTTATTGAATGGCTGGATACTGTGGTAGAACAGAGGGTTATAAAGGTACTTTTTGTGACAGATTTAGAAAATGCTTTATAAAAATACTCAAGTAGCAGTTACTGCTTGACTGGTGGGGAAAGGTGATAGGTTATGCGTCAAGATGCTTAGGAAAAAGCATTTGAACCCCACAAATAAGAGAAAATCAGGAATACGCCAGATGTGAGAGTACTGGGAGTGGATTTTATTGTATTTCTCCTGTCTTAGCCAAGTGCTATGTGATGCTTGCCCCGCTCTGTCAGCCAGTGAAGTTACACATGACGAACATCATTAGTGGAAGACAAATTTCAGAAACGGGAGCAAAATCTGTCCCTTGCTTAAAAAGCAACTTTTCAAAAAAACTGACAGAAAAAAAAGATTTTCTGCATTGGCAGTTCTAATTCTAAAAGCTCTGTAGGTTTTTAAAAATTTGGTTTCTTCAATTCTTTCAATTGCCCTTCACGTCATTCTTCATGAAGCAAGGCAATGAGAACACATATTTTATTACTCATTGGTGTGAGTCATTCCACATCAAGTAAACTAATCCTAGGCTGGGGACATTTTTTTTCTTTGGAAAGAAAAACAAGATTGTCACTCAGGACCTGACAAGTATATTAATCATTCACAGAAATGTATAACTCATACTTCACACATGACCTCCTGTTTTTTTTAAAGGTCTATCAAAACCTTTAAGGCTAAAAATTGGCTGCAAATAATTTATTCTGGTTGTCTAATTCTCTTAGGAGACAAAGCCATACAGAAGTAAGGCTTACTACTCTTAAAATAAAAACAAAGATAGGCTAAAATTAAAGTCTCCGGACAGATCATTTTAGTTGATATCATAAGTACCATGCCATGCCATCTGTCCCTCTGTCAGACAGCTTGTCTGCCTCTTGATCTAACATAGGATGCATGTGGTAATAAAAGTGACAGGTTTTATAGTTTCATTTTGTTCCTTTACTTTTAGACCAGCAAACAAAATGGGAGATCGTTAAAGAAGAGGGCTCAAGACTTCCTACTAAAGTGGAGCTTTTTTGGGGCTCGAGTGATGCACAATCTCACCTTGAACAATGCATCAAGTTTTGGTATCCTACATGCTTCATAAGAATCTTTCATGATTTACTCCTCCTCTATGCACAGCTCTTATCATTTTTTAAACCCTCAACTTCTCGAACCATATCTTAATCCCAGCTTAGTAGAAATGATAGTTGTATACCAGGGTTTGGGAGTCCGGCTACATGTGGGATTAAGTCCTGCCATTGCTTGCTCCTGCTGTGGCTTTATCCAAGCTTGTCTGCTCACAGAAGAAGGGGAAGAATGTTCTTTTCATAAGGTTGCGTAGATGTTGTCAACAGAACCCTCTGGCTTTGCACTCTGTGAACATTTCAAGAGTAGTAGTTATTGTCATTATTTTACATTAGCCTTTGGCTGGCATATTTTCTGTGTCAAATGAACAACCGCATAAACAATAATTAAGACCTTAGCCCCAGTGGTATCATTTCTTGTAGTACAGCAAGTATTTGAAATTTTTCTTGACACCTCTTAGCTTTACTCTGGGGAATCAAGTAACCACTTAGAAAACAGACTCTGGAGTTTCTGAACTATCTTTACTGACCGCTAGAACTTACAAAATAAGTCAGGTCAAAATATATCTTTCAAAAATTCAGTAGTCTCTTTTCCTTAAAATTTCTGAGATTCCTTTGTAACAACTGTAGTGTTAAATTATGATGTTAACTGCATTTCATAGTTGCCTTTCAAGAAGTATTCACATTATGAGATAGATTATAACTAATTTGTTTTATTTTAATGCTAAATTAAATCAGTAAACTTTCACTGATGGATAAGCAAAATGTTTGGATATATATGTGTATATGTATATATGTGTATATACTTACTGCTATTTTAACTTTCTTAAAAAACGGCATCAAAGTCAGACTTTATTATAAAGGGATAAAAAGAGAGACTTTCTTGGAAATCAAATAATTAAAAGAACATTTAAAATTTTTCAGTCTATTTTTCACATGGAAGTATTCTTTTGGGTTTTGTTTCAAGTCAAAGTATATTTTGTTTCCAGCTGGAGAGACACCTTACTAGATAAAATTGTATACCATGTTGGCCATTGTCTACTTATTTAGTGCAAAGTCAACAGCAATAGAGCCGAGTAGAGCTCATTCTCTCCAGGCTGAAGCTTATCACTTGGCAGTGTGTGCCCTCTTAAAAGCATAAAGCACGTCTCACTTTCATCCGTTTTTTTCCTTTGATGTAATTAGTGGTCAAAGAGCTCACAAGACAGTACACATGGGTGAGCTGGGCAGGTGGTACACAGAAAGATTAGAGACTGAAGTTAAGCATGTTGGTCTTAGCAGGTCATTTAAAGTCCAACAAGTATTTGTTTAGTCCAGTTGCTCCTTGTAAAGTGTGGTGAGATGGTCACAAAGATAAGTTGACGGCTCTCTCTCTCTCTTTCTCTCTCACCTCTTTGTCCTCTCTCACCTACATATCCTCTTTAATTTCTTCGTCCATAAATAAGGTTCTTTCCACTTGATCCGAATGCTTCTTGATGAATATATTCTTCTGGCCATGGAAACTCAGTTTAATAATGACAAAGAACAGGAGTTACAGAATTTATTGGACAAGTATATGAAGAATTCAGGTAACTTAAAAATAGCGACTTATATTTCTTTGATTAAGCCTAAATTCCAGAATTTGTGGTGCTCAAGTTAAGTGGGTTTCTAATAGTCTCAGATATATATTTTTTTCTTTTGAACACTGTGGTACTAACATCACATCCAAACACTAATGGATCACTATTTTCTCCCATGCATATATGAATTAGTTATTTACTGAAAACACTAGTTTAGAAGGTTGATAGTCTTGATTTCTAAGGACTTAAGTGAAATTGGAAATTGATTATAATACAAAATTTAACTATAATTAATATAACACATGTGAGATACTACTAATGGTATAAAAATAAGCTCTACAAGAGTTTAGCACTTAAAGGGTACGCATCTGTTTGGGATGGGAAAACTTGCATTTTTAAAGACTTTATTCCAGAGAAGGTTATTTAATATCTCTTAAAATACACCAACATCTACCAATATACCGTTAACAAAACCCCGCATCATTGTCAAGAACAAAGGTTAACTATCTTTGTTTCCTGGGAAAATTAAGTGCTTAGCTATTTTCAGATTCATTAGCAAACCATAAAACATTCCATTGTCTTTTATTTGGGCTTATCAGTTAGGAATATGGGGCAGGGGGAAATCTCAGCTTTCTTACTCTAAAAATCTTTCCAGATGCAAGTAAAGCTGCCTTCACTGCTTCCCCAAGTTCCTGCTTCCTGGCAAACCGTAATAAAGGCAGCTCGGCGTCCAGTGATGCGGTGAAGAACGAAAGCCATGTGGAGACCTCTTACCTTGCCCTGTCATCCAGCCAGCCTGGAGGCTTGCCCCCTGCTCTTCACCCATTCCCTGCTGAAAGCACAAACAACATGCCTCTCACAGGTGTGCTAGAAGTAGCAAAGACAACCAGGGAGACACCAACTCATCTGCTTCCTTTAATATTCCTAACCTCCAGGGATCCTAAAAGTTAAAGGAAAAGGATCATCTTAATTGACTGAAATGCAGCATTTCATTTAAAAAAATTATAAGATTTTTAGCTATTAAAGATTTATAATGTACTTGCAATTTCCAGCAATTACCATTCACATTTATATTCATACCCTCTATATAAGTTATATGAAAAGGATAAATTGGTCATGTGGTGCATTCCTATAAATTTAGTACTCAGAGGGTGGAGGGGAGGATCACAGGTTTGAGTCTGGCCTCATGTATGTCGTGAACTTTTGACCAGTCTGGGCTACATAGCAAGACCATGTCTCAAAAGGGATAAGAAAGGTCATAAATAGTTCTTTTTTTATTTTGTAAAAGAAAAAAAAACTATGTCAAATATACCTAAAATCTTTAAGACATATTTTTTTGGTTGGTTGTGGGGCTTGAACTCTGGACCTGGGCACTGTCCCTCAGCTCTTCAGCTCAAGGCAAGTGCTCTACCACTTGAGCCAGAGCGCCACTTCTGGTTTTCTGGAGGTAAGAGTCTCATGGAGTTTCCTGCCTGGGCTGGTTTTGAACTGTGATCCTCAGTTCTCAGCCTCCTGAGTAGCTAGGATTACAGGCGTGAGCCACCGGCACCCAGCCTTTAAGACATTTTTGAAGATCAAAAATACAACTGTTTGTTTGTTTTTTTGGCTATTGATGAGATTTCTTCTTCATGGAAAAGTAGATAGAACTTAAAGTTATGTTATAAAGTCATCATTACCGTCGTTTCCCAGTTTGGTCTATGGTCCTCTTTTGTGCCAACATGAAAGTTTAGTGACTTCAACTAACTACCAGAGATGATTGGAAATCAGTTCATTTTCTTGTGTCTGTTTTTAAAGTCTTTCATATACATCAATTCCTTGAAAGGCCTTATGATTCTTTGGTTTAATTACACCAAGGGAAAGTTGGAGGCCCAGGGAATTGGTGGCACCCACGAAGCGTCTGTTTGTCAGTGTTGGTGTGCTCTTTTGAATGAACTGCTTTGCTTTGAAGTTATGGCCACTTTGATACAAGCGCACTTTTCTCTTACTCTAAGATCAACCCGTTTTACATTCAGGTCGTTTATTTGTCAGAGAGAAATGTGAAAAGCAGAGCCTCTTGCTCTCCCCAGGTATGAGTCCTGCTATTTACATATGTGTAGAAGCTAAAGCCGTTGAGAATATTCTCGGCTCTCATAAATACTAAGTCTTCAGTACTGTGATTATTGTGATTCTTAGTGTTCTCTATTGCCATTACTTCTGGAGGGTAAGAATGAACTAAACTGAGAAAAAGATGCATTTGTAAACCTGTTAAATGTGGTTTTTTTTTTAAAGATCCAAGCCCATTTATTATACTAGACTATCTAATGAACACACTATAATTTTTTTTTCCAGGCCAAATGGAGCTTTCACAGAGTGCTGGTCATCTGATGACACCACCTATTTCTCCAGCCACCGCAAGCCGCGGAAGTGTCATTAACCAAGGGCCAATGGCAGGGAGACCCCCCAGTGTGGGCCCTGTACTGACAGTCCCATCACACTGCTCAACATACCCAGAGCCCGGTTATCCTACCCTCCCGCAAGCCAACCATGACTTTTATGCCGCTAGCCCTAACTATCAGACTGTGTTTAGGGCACAGCCCCATCCCTCGTCAGGACTCTATCCACATCGCTCAGAGCATGGGAGATGCATGGCCTGGACAGAACAGCAGCTTTCCAGAGACTTCTTCGGTGGCAGTTGTGCTGGATCTCCCTATAATTCTCGGCCACCTTCCAGCTATGGACAATCCTCACATGCCCAAGAGTTTTTAAATGCAGGAGGCTTCAACTTCCTGAGCAACGCAGGGACTGCCAGCTGCCAGGGAGCAACAGTGCCTTCAAATTCACCAAATGGTATAAAAATTTTAAACCTTTTATTTTCTGGCTTTTGAGAAGGTAATAGAGCAACATCAGACATCAAGTTCTACATCCCCTTAGTAATACATCACCCACGTAAGATGTAGAGAGATCACAGACGCTTAGATATTTGAAGCTAATTTTGCCATACAGAAGCAGAGTCCTTAATTCTGGTGTCTTTATTCTAGTTTCTTTTCTAAATGTAACACACAATTAAAAAAAAAACATGTCAAGCACTTTTCTTTATGTCAAACAATACCTTAGTAGGCCCAAAGTCTTCTTTTGAAAGAAGACACTATCATTTGAAAATATTTTTAGGAGAGTATATTTCTTCAAGAAAGTGGAAACATTTCCCCTGTTAGGTAAATAAAAAGTTGAAGTTGTCCAGTGCTGGTGGCTCATGCCTGTAATCCTAGCTCCTCAGAAGGCTGAAATGTGAGGATTGTAGTTTGAAGCCAGCCTAGGCAGGAAAGTCTGTGTGACTCTTATCTTCATTTGATCACAGAAAAAGCTGGAAGTAGAGCTGTGGCTTA
Organism: Dipodomys ordii; assembly: GCF_000151885.1. Lineage (NCBI taxonomy): Eukaryota > Metazoa > Chordata > Mammalia > Rodentia > Heteromyidae > Dipodomys > Dipodomys ordii. The sequence continues at coordinate 1,780,425 of NW_012267373.1, read as the reverse complement.
AAGTGGTGGAGGGCAGACTTTAGCAAAAGAAGCTCAGGGTGAACTTTACAAATTGGGTGGAAGAAGTGTTGGGGGGAAAGGAAAATGGGAGAAAACGAGGGGGTAACAATGTTCAACAAGAAATGTATTCATTACCTTACTTATGTAACGGTAACCCCTCTATACATCACCCCTACAATAAAATAAAATAATTTTTAAAAAATACGCTAAGGGACAACACCCAGGCACCCCAGAGTTTAAGCTCCAGGACTGTGAGGGAAAACTTAACGGTAAGGGGCCTCAAAAGAACTGGAGTTTAGCTAATGAGGTAGACTTACATGTAACAATTCTGAAGATTTTTCTAGTAAGTGCAGGCCAGTCCTTCTCTCATGTGCATAAATTTATAAATAAAAATCACATAAAAAGCAATAAAATATGAAAAGCTGGGAGTGCTTTTCTTTCTTTATGGGTAGGTTTTATTAACTTAAAACTGTGGCACATGTATAGCCTATGTTTCAAAATTCATAGTATGACCATTCCCCTTGAAGACTCAAAAATAGTACCGTAAACCACATCTGTATATAAGCACAAATTCAACCCTCGATTCAAGGTAGATACTGATATAATATTTAAGGGTTTATCTTCAGGACTGTACATAATCACATTGCATTGTTTCCACCCCAGAATGTTTCTTGTAATAATCTAATGGTACATTCTTAACCCCTTGTGTTCCAGAGTACTATGGAAGTAATATCAACTACCAAGAGGCTCATAGGCTTGGGTCTATGGTGAACCAGCATGTTTCAGTCATCAGTAGCGTTCGCTCTCTGCCTCCGTACAGTGACATCCACGATCCCCTTGACATTTTAGATGACAGCAGTAGAAAGCAGACCAGTTCATTTTATGCAGACACACCTTCTCCAGCTGCGGGTCGGACTCCAGTAGTTGGTAAGTTGTTTTGGTTGGTCATGTAAACATGTAAAAAACTGGTGAACCTCAGATCTACAGCCTAACTCGAGGGGAGGATGTTGAGGTGCACTAGGCACGCATAATCCCATAACAAATTCATCACTTTGCACCTGACATTGCACTTTGTGTTACTAATTGTATATTCATGTAGAAGCAGTTTTGGTGTCTCATTCTATAAATTATTGATGTGAAACTCACTGCTCTATTATAATTTTTAAAAAGAATGGCTGGCATTTATTATGAATGCAAAAATATTATATATTCTGTCATGTGCAATCTAATGACAGTAAATATTATGAAGAGAGTAATGATGTCATTTTCTGCTGATCATTGTTGGACCCACTGACAGTTCTAAGAAGTGTTTTTGGACCCAATGATTTCCATGCCAAATCACTGCAAGTTTAAAAAAAAAGGTATCTTGTAATAGAGGTCACTAGCATTTTCTCAAAAACGTGATTAAAATGTGATGCAATAACTCTTTAGAAAAGGATGCTATATTTTCATTGTTTCATAACTTAAGTAAAACTGAATAAATCAGTCAGCATGTCAGGAAGTCTCTTAGCTTTTTTTCTAGCCATGTTACTATTCCTGAGCCTCTTTCCATGAAAAAAGTCTACAATGTAATATTAAATACATCATTAGTATTTTGCACAGTGCTAGAACTCAGTGAATCAGTTAGAGAAAGAAGGAGTAAAAAGTAAATTTAGGACTGGTAGATCACTTGTCTAACACATGTATGGACATATGTACCAAGCATACATGCAAAAAGAAGAGAAAAGAAGGGAAGAGGAAAGGAATGGGAAAATGGAAGGAAAGGAGAGAAGAAAAGAAAAGGTGAGAGAAGAGGAGAGGAGAGGAGAAGAAAGGGGAGGAGAGGGGAGGAGAGGAGAGGGGAGGAGAGGAGAGGAGAAGAGAAAAAAGCCTGGCAAAAAGCCAGATGTGGAAGTATGGCTCAAGTGGTAGAGTGCTAGCACACAGTCTGTAATGGTTTTGAGGCTAAATCTAAGCACAAATTTAGTTCCCAAAATTAATAAAGTACAACAGAGCAAGCATACATTCATTGACTATCTGGGCAGAGTGTTCATGTTTATATGAGACATTAAAAATCTTCAATGGAATTGATTTTAGACTAGCATAAGTAAAGGCCATTGACACCTAACTGGAGCATAAGGGAAAATGAAATAAATTACATCTCTCCTCACTCAGTGTACTTTTTCAATAATTCAATAGGAAGTACTTCTTCCCTTCCTGTGACCATCACAAATGTCCCCAAGCTCATCCCCTGCTTTCTGCAAATAGTCATCGCTTCTAGGTTACTCTAATGAAGCAGAAAATTCCACTTCAGGAAGTTTCCTCACCATCAGGCTACAATGTACCATGTTACTATTAGTTCTATTTACTCATGGAGATAATGGAAGCTTTGATGGAGCATAGGTTGGGGAGTTGGATGAATTCAAAGCGTCGATTGTCAGAGCTGGCTAACAGATTGCAAAGGGAGAATAGAGTAAGTAGTACAAGGGCATTGGGACCCACTAGAGATAGATTCCATTATTTATAAAGACTGGTCTTTGGCGACCATGAACTTGTCACTTCAGCAGTGAGAAGACAGCAATCATGCACAAGGGAAATACAGACAGCGCACTCTGATGTTTTTGGAATAGCTATGTAATCAAGCCACAATTCCTGCCTAGAGGAAGTTTTCACTCTAGAATGGGAAGAATAAGGCAACAAATATATTAATAAATGCATTAGGATGATAATTTCATGTTTTCTAGAGAGGATTAAAATGAAGTAAAATGACAGATGGTCAGGGAAGATGGTTGGGAAGGGAATCTCGAGGCAGAAATATTTGAATTGAAAGCTGAGTAAACAAGGAAGTATTAACATGATTTGATAGTGGGGTTCTAGAAGAGAAACAGCAGTTACAGAGTCTGAAAGGAGATTGGGTTTGGAATTTTCAGTGGACAGAAAGTGAATGTGGATTGAGTATGATGGGTGAAGAGCAGAGAGAAACAAGATAAATTTACAAAGATCAGGGATTGGTTCATGTAGGGTTTTATGAACCAGAGCAAGAAGCTTGAGATTTTCTCCAACATAATACCAAGACACTATAGTACTTGACAAAAGAGAAAATAATTGCTTGATACTTCAGCAAGATCATCCCATCTGCATTCTGAAAAAAAGAAAGAGACAAAGGTGAGAGTTCTGGTACAATGAGGAACTGCTGGGTCTGTTCAGGCAAGAGAAGATGGTAGTTCTACTCTAATTTACAATTCTAGGGGAAGAGGACATAGACCAGTGACATATGCTGTTGCAGGGCTTAAGATGACACTGAGTTTCCTCTGTGAAATATGTAGGAAAAAAGCAACATTTTCCAAGATGAAATGGAAAATATGACTGTTTTGAAAAGCCATATCTACTCAAATTTAAAAGAGGTGGGTTTTTAGGAAGATTTAAGGGCAGAATTGGATATGGTTTAAAATCAGAAGTATTTTTGAAATAAAAATAATATGTATGTACAGTTATAAAAATATAAAAAGGTAGGTGTATGTGCTATGTGCAAACATAAATGCAGAGGCCAAAAGTGAATGGTGCTTGCAGAGAAAAGAATGTGCCAATGACTTAGCAATTTCTTATTGTATTTTCCCTTCCAGCTTCTAGCTTGCAAACCCCAATTTCTTCCTCCTCATCCCAATGTATGTATGGAACTTCTAATCAGTATCCAGTGCAAGACACTCTGGATTCCCACGGAGCAAACAACAGAGAAATGGTGTCCTCCTTACCACCCATCAACACGGTGTTTATGGGAACAGCAGCCGGAGGCACTTAAGCCAACAATATCGGGCAGGGTTGAAACTTTCAAATTCTCTAATATCATATTGACCAAGAACCATGAGAGTAAAGGAAATGGAACACATAGTGGTTGGACATTGTTTTCCAAGCCACTGGTACCATGGACCTCCACAGTAGGAGAAACGATTTTCAGAGTTGGCCTTGCACATACAAAGACGTTAAAATCTGATCTCATTCCTAGTCATAGTTTCAAACATTAGTGAATGAAACCAGTGGAGATAAGAAGTTGTAAAGATTTCAACAATGAATAGTTAGTGTTTCACTTTTTAATTTATTGAAAATCTATGTATAATTATTCATCTTTGGATTCTAAAGAAGAGAAAAAGTGTATTTAATGCTTTTGCAATATCTTTAATTTATTAGGATCTCAGAATGATTGTTTACTATCCGTTATTTGACAAAAAGTCAAATATCTATGTTCTACCTCCTATGGAAATGTTTACAAGGTCAAGACAATTCAATTCAGCCTAGACCCAAGTGCTTGACTTTCAGTTTCTGTGTATTAGTTTGATGATTTCTGTTACTTAATAGAAATAATAAAAGCTTTCTCCTCTTTATTTAAAAATGTAAAAAAATAAAAGAAATACTGTATGGAAATATTTTCAAAGGCTTGAGTGCTCTTGGGGTTGATACTTCCTTTGGGGATGAAGTGAAAGAGCAAAGCTGGTTTTGGCCAAGACATTATAATTCAAGAATATTTACATATCATTTACATACCCATAATACTAAGACATTGTGACTTTTAGAAAACTTGAACTCCTTCATACTTGAAGGCAACATGTTATCAAATACTTTGTTAGAAATTGAGAGTGAATGATTATTCAGGAACCATCTAGTTGCAAAAGCTAATTCAGAAGTGGACAGCTCATTACATCCCGGTGAATATGACTTGATAACACCATCTATGTGTTTCTTTTACTTTTTCTTACATCTTGGTTGAAAGATTTGTTGTAAGAGTCATGGCTGATACCCAGGTATTTTCATCAGCTTAAATACTCTTCAGAGGGGGGGGCTTTTCTATTTGTTATGAATATATGATTTAAATGAGTAATAAGGCTATACTGTAAGCCCCAGGTTCATCATAAAAAATTTATGAGCTCCAAATATCCATTATTACCATGATACAGTTTGGTAGAAACAAACTGAAATTGTTTTTTAGCAAGCGGTGAACCTTTGGACATGTGACTACAAAGCTCACAGACTCACAACCTAGAGAGACAAACAAGAAGAATGGGGCTAGAAGAGAGAACAGCACAGGTGGGGGGAAACATATTGGTGAGGGACCCCGGTAACAGCAGTGGTGCCCTTCTCCAGTGGGGCACTGCCTTGACCTGCTATAGAAACGGAGAGCAGCTGTGCCAAATGCTCCCCAGCTGTGCTGAGGAGCAATACCAGTTCTAATGTCCACTTAAAAGTGCTCTTTAGCCATTCATGGCACGGCTGCTTCAACTGTCCTTGTAGATCCTCTACAGTGTACATTTCTCCTTCTGCAGATGAACGTGATTAAGCAGTGTAACATCTCATTGGTTTCATTTGTAAAGGAATTTATTCTCATACACATGAAGACCATAAAATAGGGCTAGGAATATTGACGTTCTCTTTACATTTAAAATTATATAATAAAATCATAAAAGCCAAACATTATTAATGACATTGCCATACGTATACATGTTATGAAATGTCTAAGTCATTCTAAACACACCCTTCTCCTTGAACATGTGATTTTTTACTTATGGTGAACACATTCAAACTCCTTTCTTTTTTTTTCTTTTCTTTTATTTGTGAACATACTGTACAGAGGGGTTACAATTACATGGGCAGGATAATGCCTACATTTCTTACCAAGCATTGCAGCCTCCTCCTTTGTTTACCCTTCACCTCCCTTCCCAGCCTCCCCCCTCCCCCCACCCAATCCTTTCCCCCCTCCCCCCCAAACTTCTTCTAGATTTTTAAATATATAGGTGGTACACTTACATTCTCCACGCCTCAAAATTTTGTTATTTTATTGCTTTGCTTTCGTTATTTTTACGTTGTTAAGTAGTTGTACAAAAGAGTTTCAATTTAACATATCAATTTATGAGCAAAACGCATCTTGGTCAATGCCACCCCTTCCATCATTCTCCAAAATTTTTTAGAGAGAGGATAAATGCAAGAGAGAAAGAAGGAAGAAGTGGGAGCTGGAAGAAAAGGACAGAGATAGAGGGAGAAAGCAATACCTTTGAGATCATTGAATTCTGCAAGTCAAACCCCAAGTTCCAACCTTTCCAATAAGCACAAGGCAAATGAGAGCGATAAGACTGAATCCCCAAAAAAGAGACTTGGGTTTTAATAGATAAATAAATGAAACTAATTGCCTTACAAAAGTCACAGTAGCAGCTATGAACTCTTATGAGGCCTGGAGTAGTATTAACACTGTATTTTAGGGCAGATTTACAAACCAGGGTGAGTTATCTTTCAGAAAAGTAAACAGTGGTGATTGTGACATATGGAACATTTTGTTCTTTGGGAAAGATAAGAAATGATGAATTTATATAAGAGGTTATCACATCATCTCATCCAATTATTGAATTCTAAATTAAATTCATGCTTTTATACCTGGTAGGGAATACATCCTATCTGTTCAAAGCCCCTATGATTAGATGAAAATGAACACAACTGCAGTTATTGATTGCAGGTATTAGCAATGAGTGAGAAAGAGTGGTCAGTACTTATGAGTGTTTAGTCACAAAGCCTCACCCCTGTTCTAATTCATGTCCTCATGTATGTTTCTAATATCAAAATTCAAGAAATGATCATTTTTAGTCCTTCTGATGGCAGCAGAAATATTTCTTATTTTAAAAACTATTTTCCAGAACAAGTAGAATAATTTAATTTACTTTTTTGTTTCCTTTCTGGCAGAATTTAATCCAGTTGAAGAGATTTCTGTTGTAATTCCAATTTCTCCTCTTTTTTACTTATGGGAAACAGTACTGAGGTTTGATCTTGAGGTCTTGTGCATGCTGTGGAGCTACTCTGCCGAGTACTTGGTTGGTGCTTCCTCCTGACTTTTGCTTTAGTTTTTCAGATAGGTTTCATTTTTTCTCTCAGGGGCAGCCTTTTACCTAAGGTTCCCACATAGGAATCAGATTACAGGTGCAGCACCACACTCAGCCTATTTCTTTTCTTTTCTTTCTTTTTTTTTTTTTTTGGTCCAGTTGTGGGCCTGAACTCTGGGCCTGGGTGCTGTCCCTCAGTTCTTCACCTCAAGGCTAGCGCTCTACCACTTGAGCCACATAGCCACTTCCGGCTTTTTTTTCTGCTTATATGGTGCTGAGGAATTGAACCCAGGGCCTCATGCATGCGAGGCAAGTACTCTACCATTGAGCCACCTTCCCAGCCCTCAACATATTTCTTGAGAGAGGGTCTCACTCCCTTTCTTGTATGGAAGAGTTTAGTGTTCAGAATAAGTGTGGAAAAATGCTCATGAGTCTTTCTAACTTTAGTAATGACCTTGGTAATTTGTGGGTACAACATAAAAAACTCACATGGATGTTAGAATTTGCAGAGGGTACACAAGGTTAGTGAAGAAAGTAAAGCTGAGATTTTTACAAACTCCAAATACTGAAATATTTTTGAAAATAGCTTTTCTTCTTGCTTCTTGGAGGAAGAAGTTAGTTTGCAAATTGTAAATATGTAACTAGGTCTTTAAGCCACTTCTATGTATCACACAGCAACACGTAATTATGGAAAATAATCCTATAGGATTCTTTATGAAGGTTTAAAAATAGGATTCCTTTTAGCAAATATAAACAACTTTCAGTAGAATTCTCCACCAATTCAATCCTGGTCTTCCTTTCTTGAGAAAAAAACCATCATTTAAATAACAAAGAAAAGAAAAATACAGCAATATTTTCACATGGCATTTTCCCATATTGCTGGCATGACTGATTTTAGTTCTAAAGTTACAGGGACCTAAAGGTGAAGAGATGAAAAGTGAGATTTCTCCCTGGGATGCAGAGTCTTCAAATACTGAGAAGCACATTTACAAAAGTGAAAATTTAACTACATAATATGATAGGGAGCCTAAAGTAAAGAGAAACCATTGTTTTTTATTAGTCACAAACAAAGACGTGTTCTTACCAATCAATATTCAGAATGAAGGTCAGAGATTTACAGCCCGCAGCCATCTTTAAACACACTGAGGCAAATATGAGCTTTGTGGGCAGTTTGTTCATGGAGATTTGTCATTTGGCTTTGTGTACTTTAGCTTATTAATGTACTACATGTGATCTCCATGAAAAATAAAACGGGGTCAATATTTTACATTTAAAAAGAGACCAGGTTTCCTACCTTTGAGGACAATACATCTAGACCATTCATCGCAACACCCCCATCCCACAATTTTGCATTCATTACTCGTTTTCTGGACACCTGTATAATTTCTATCACCATTTTTACCCCCAGAAAAACTTCACCTCAAAAATGTATCTGCAGGGGTTATTTAAAGTGCTCTTGGAGGTTCTTGGAGAGCCTCAGAGAAAGAGTCTGGGCTTGACTGAATGTGGGATGAAAGTTAACCCATTGGCCTATCACTGATTCTCTTGTGTGTGGTAGCGGAAAAAGTAGCCAAGATAAATAACAACACACACACACACACACACACATAGACACACACACACAGACACACACACACAGACCCACACACACACCCCAAGTCTCTAGCACCTACTTCAGTGCTTAGAAGCTCAGCCTGGTAAAATACCCTGTGTAGCTTTTCCTGTATTTCTTGGACTTATATGTATAAGAGGACGCACCTGGGAACAGATAAATCTGAGAAGGTCTTGAGTTCTCTGAGGAAAGGCATCATCCCAATATTTCCAGATTCAGTGAAATGGTTACTCGCGTTTCTAGTAAGATATAATGCTACAGTTCACACAAAATAGAATTCTAAAGTGAAGTCCAAATAGGAAGCAACTTAAAACACAGTGAACAGATCTGAATTTGAGACTATAATAGCTATGTGACAAGTTAAATGACCTCACAGACAGAAGTTTTTCTTCTGAAAAGTGACCTTGACAATAACACCAGTCATAGAAGTTTGTTTTGTATGTGTGTTGTTGTTGCTGCTATTGTTGTGTGTGATTAATTGAGCTATTTAGCTTTCTGGTTTCTGACATGCACAGACTCAATAAATGATAACTGTCATTAAGTATCATCAATATTATTATATTAATTTCATGAGTTCAGTCATTATTAAAAAATAAGGCACATTTTTACTTATTTTTATGTGAAAGGTAGTCTACTTTATGGCTAGAGTTCTCTCATATACTTTAGGACAAAGTTAATTAAATAAAAATCTTCAGTATTTTCACAATAAAAAATTTTGTCATGTAAATATAAAAATATAATTAAAGACATATAAATCATTAACGATTCCAATGTAATTTCAGAGAAGTAAACTCATAAGTTGCAGTATGGTTTCTGATTGGCAGATATGAAAATAAAATTACGAGTCATATATTTAAGAAAATTCATTTTTATAATCTTGTTCTTCCCAGTGAAAGCTTTCATCTTTGTCAGGATTATGGCATTATAGTATTAGCTGCAAGTCCACCAGTCCTTTCAACACTTCTGGATGGATCTTTTCTAAATGCAAATTCTACTCTGCTCAAGATTCCTCTACGACTCCCCTTTGACCTCATAACAAGGCCTGCATCTACCTGTGTCTGAAGCTTTCTCTGTCACTTTCCTGCTTGAAGCTGATGTGAATTAATATTCAACTTGTACTTTATCATATCAGAACTGTGTCTGCAAATTGAAGGTTTATAGGGGTTTTAAACAGCAAAAGAAATTACTATTAGATTATGTGATTTCCTCTAAATTTTGTGATCAGAGTAGAAAGTGCAGGAATATGAAGAACAAATAGTCAACAGAGATGAAAATGCTTATGAAAATCAATAGCTTTAATGGCTTTAAAATAGTCAGGACATTAGCATTTGACACAACCTTGGAAGATATTGCACTTAATAGAAGCTTTGAGCTCAATTCTCGGTCTCCTTAATGTGTGACAAAAAAATACTATGGAAAGATCTTAATAGCACTCAAGCTATATAGCCATATTGAGCCCTGGTTGAGACTAAGGATGAGATAATAGAGTTAACACACAGTAATTCAGTGAAATCAGTACAGCCCCGCCTCATCCTCTCTATCTCCTGTGCTTAGCTAATTCTTTCTCTGTCTTCTAGTATAGACATTGAATTTCCCAACTCTCTCCTGAAACCCACAAGTCCAGGCTAGTATATCTCTCACCTGCTTCCTTTAGGCCCTGTGCTTCTCTAAGATGACACCTAAGCAATGTCCTAAACTAGATTATTTGCTCTGGAATGGCAGAAGGAACTGTAAAGTGTGCTGAATTTCTACAATGCATCCTTGTTTAATTAAAAGCACATGTAAGAAGCACATTTACAAACTCAGAAGAGTAAGCATCTGGAAGTCCATTTCTTTTTTTTTTTAATTTAATTTTATTTTATTCGTGAACATACTGTACAGAGGGGTTACAATTACATGGGCAGGATAATGCGTACATTTCTTACCAAGCATTGCAGCCTCCTCCTTTGTTTACCCTTCA
>NW_012267373.1:1753411-1768482 GCF_000151885.1 Dipodomys ordii | reverse complement strand
GTTGAGGAGCGTTTTTGCTATTTGGGGTCTTTTATTGTTCCATATGAATTTTTGGATGGCCTCTTCTATTTCCTTGAAGAATGAGGTTGGAATTTTGATAGGTATCGCGTTGAATTTGTAGGTAGCCTTGGGAAGTATTGCCATTTTCATGATGTTAATCTTGGAAGTCCATTTCTTAAGACGTTTTGCACTAAACAGCAAAGCATCCTTGAGGCCATAACATAATTGCTAGACCAACAGTCACTGTCATCCAACAGGAGGTCAGGATTGCACAACATGTAAATTGACTGAAGCCAGAATTACCCTAACACAAGCACAATCTAAGAACTTTTCTTGAAGCCAGGTGCCAGTAGCTCATGCTTGTAATCCTAACTACTGAGAGATCTGAAGATCACAATTAGAAGCCAGCCCAGGCAGGAAAGTCGGAGACTCTTACTTCTAATTAATCACACTCACTCTCACACACACACACACACATGCATGCATGCATGCACGCACGCACGCACGCACACAAGTCTGAAGCAGAGTTATGGCTTATGTGGTAGGGTATTAGCCTTGAGCTAGGCTTAGGCTTTGAGTTCAAGCCTGAGGATGGCACCAAAACAAAAATCTCTCAAGGGAGAAATTTGTACGTGTGTGTGTGTGTGTGTGTGTGTGTGTGTATGTATGTGATGTGTTTTGCTAGAGATGGAACCTAAGGCTTTTCATATATTAGGCAAGCATTCCTTGTTTTTTTGAGATGGTGTGAGTCTCTGTGTAATACAGGCTGCCCTTAAAGCTCAAGATCTTCCTGCTCCCCAAAAGAGAGGAGTATATAATGTCTTTATATTAAGAAAAGTCAGCCAGACCCAAAGAAACATAGGCTGCACGGATTCCCTCATTTGTGGTAACTAGATTATGCCTATAACTCTACAAGAAAACACAATGGATGGTAAAAGACAAAAAATTACACTTGGACATGATAAATTATATGGGACTCTAGACATTCACCCAGTGAGACCAAAGGAAGATATACTTTGGAGGGGATCACAAAGTCTCAATAGCTATGTGAATATGATCATATCAAATGATGATTGTTGAAATGAATACCAAGAAATGGAAACGAGGTTTTATGTTATTTTGCTGTTTTTTTATTTCTGTACATTCTGTCTTGCATGTGAGTTTATCTGTTTGGGGGAGAGTACAGGGGAGCATAGAAATGGAGGGGCAAAGGGTGAACAAAGATAGCAGTAATACCTACCAGACACTGTATTGAAAATGAATTATATAATTTGTGTGAGACGGGGCTCAGAAGGGAAAACAAGAGAAAATAAGGGAAGAGGTGACATTGTTCAAAAAGAAACATACTCATTACCTGACTTATGTAACTTTAACCCTTCAGTACATCACCTTTACAATAAAAATAAATAAAATTAATAAAAATAACTAAAAATAAAATTAAAATAGTAATAAGAAGTGGTGTTGTGGCTCAAGAGGTAGAGTGCTCATCTTGAGCTGAATAGCTGAGGGACAGCATCAAGGCCCAGAGTTCAAGCCCCATGACTGACACACACACACACACACACACACACACACACACACACTAATAAAAGGATTATATATGAATGTACAACCAAGCCCAGTTGTACTACAATGAAAAAGATAATTTAAATCACAGACATAATTGAAAGCTAAGGGAATTCTAAGATTTTTTTTAAGGATTCAGTCTTTATAGTCAATGTATGTATGTGGAAAATGGAAAGAGTGGGTGGAATTGGGAGAAATAGGAGAGAAGTTTAAAAGAGATGAGTTTGATAAGATGACCCTCTAAACATAAAAACTATTTGTTTTCAAAATAACTGGGTATACATTTGGAGAGAGGGAGAGTTATTGGACTCTGTCTAGGTAAGAGAGGGAACATACAGCATAGAGGAGAATATGAACAAGTAAAGTGCAAATGAGAATAAAGACTGCAATGTGAGCACACTTGTGAAATTGAACACTATGGCAGTTATGGGGTGATCCACTATCAATTCATTCTTTCAAGTTCAGTTAATATTGATGAGGTTATAACCACATAACTTCCTCCCTTGAAATTATTTCTCCATGCAAACACTCCTCTCAATAGCCTAGCAACTCATCTGCCTTCTGCTTTCAAGGCTAGATGGGTGTACCACACATTCCCTTAGATAAAAGGAATGATTCAGACATACCACCTGGACATCTTCCCCAAGGAATTTAATCCAAATTTCTGCCAAAAGTTTAACAATGTCCAACAACCAAAGGCTTTTCTGTTCCCTTAAGAGATCAACTCTTTGCTGGGATTCTTCTTCTTTTTTTTTTTCTGAGATGCTATTCACAGTGCAAAGCAAATTACAGGAGGAAGCATCAATGTGTGGCATAAAAGTTGCATTTAGTGGTAGGAAATTCTTAGGTTCCTATAACTCAGAATCAGTGTCAAATACACTACAGTATTGTGGGTGAAACATGATTAATAAAAGAGAACAGTTGATTTAGTGGACTGGGGGAGAGCTGTAGTAGTAAGAGAGATGAGAGAGAAGATGATGGTCCAGGAGACATTCAGATATGTGGTGATGCCAATAATTGATAAAGAACTCTAAGAGGTTGCACACCAGGGATTCATACCTATAAACCTAGCTACTTAGAGGGCTGAAGTCTGAATTAGATGCCAACCTGGTCAGAAAAGTTCATGAGACTCTATTTCCAAACTAACCATCAAAAAGTCAGATTGGAGATGTTGCTCAAGCAGGCAAAACTAGTTTTGAACTCTATACACTAATTCAAAACCTGGCCACAAAATAAAACATCTTCTGCGAGGGATATTCTGAAAAAGAGAGATGAGATGTGATGATTTCAAATTAATTTTGTGATGTTTATTTCAAACCTGAAACTCAGGGGAATTATAAAGTTTGGTATTATGTAATTGGTAGTCATTAAGATGAGTTGTTATTAGAATTGTATGCAGCAAAGTTATTGCCCAGGGTGAGTCCACAGACTGGACAGACTTCTGAACCAAAAGAAGATGCCCAAAAGACACCCCTACTAAGACATGTTCTACTTGCATGCTGTTGACTAACCGTATACATACTTTGGCAAGCATCCACAGAATGCCTTGTCTGTTTATAAGCTTTTTACTTTCAAGCTCTGCCTCAAAATTCTGGCAGGAAAAAAAATGGGACAGTATAGGAAACAAAATCCACACCAGAAATCTTTCCTTATTTGGTTGTGTGATTATTTCTTCATTGTTATTTTCAGCAATAAAATCACCTTACCAGATGTTTTATCTCCCTCTAGATTAACTATTCTTCATCCAAAATGATGAGGAATTATCCTCATCATTAAATAAAAAAAGCTACAAAATCTTTACAATCAGGCATGTCTCCTGATACTTACAGACTGCCTAAATTGAATTTAGGTAGGTTTGAGACCATCATACTATATACACACATATTTAGAGAACACTTAAAGTTGTGGGGGCTTTTTCCTGATGAAGCAGAAACTTCTGATACAACAATAACAAGCCACAGACACATTCAGGCTAGTTCAAAGGCAGATATTAAATTTGTGGCTTTTTCATTACGTCTTAAAATGCGGTCTTGCATCTGATACCTCAGGCTCATCTAGAGCCTTGCGTGTCATCTAGAGAGAACAGAGTGCGGTTTTGACATGCCACTATTTTCAACAATTTTCTTCTGCTTGTTTCCCCCCTTATCTTTCCCCTTAGAAGCCACTATGACAATTCTTTATCTACTATCTCTCCCCTGTTTCTACCTTCCAGTAACAGTCTGAGAAGCCTTCTCTAAACTGGCCAGTTAATATCAGAACCTGCTAATATTCTTAAAACCCAAGGACTACCATCTAGATGAGTGGAAACATGGGGCTTGTAGAACATAGAGCCATTGGCTTAGGCAGAACCTAAGCTTTGCCTTACCGCCCCCCCAAGGCTTATCTGTACAAAGAGCAGTATAAACAATTAAAATCTGAGTCTGATGCTACATACAAAATAATATAAGCTGTCAGATGTAAGTAGGAGTTATTTATATCATCAAGATAGCCTGGAAACTTAATAATATTTAATAGTTTTCAATCAGTCCTTGAAAGATCTAAAGCATTAGCATTATTTGAATGATTTGTATTACAAAAGCGATTCATATGTAAATTTTCTTCGAAGGATAGAAGAAACATATTGGTGTAACAAACACCTAGAGAAATCTGGAAATAATTTTCTCTTTTATCATGCTTCATTATAAATAGAGAACATTTTTCTGGAGATTATGATTAGCATATATCTACTATAGATTGCATAAATGTATTTTGTTGTTTCTTGGTATAAATGAGATTTGTACTGTCCACTTACAATTTAATAAAAAAAAGAGAGACAATAAAAGAGAGAACAAAAAACGATATTGTAGGAAAGGAAAGTGGATGATAAAATAAATAAGATAAATCAAACAGACAAAAGCAAACAATCCCTGGTTCTTCTGAGTCACAGAAATGGGCAGAGGACACATTTCCATCCACAGAATGGCAGTCCTCCATCTACACATTCAGACACTTTAAAGACTCTGTCCCTGTTACTGCCAGCCCCTTCCCTTCTATGAATCTTTTCTTTCTGATGGTGGCACAGATGGGCTCACAATTGGAGAGAACGTAAAAAGATTCTATTAGGCAGGTGAACTAGGAAAGCTGACCTATCTTCCTCTGGGCTTGGTTGATCATTACCTTTGATCAAATAAAGGGCCACATGTTCAAGCTGCCCTTATGACCCAGTTACTGCAATGGGAGAAAGAAAGGGCTAGGAGAGAGGAACAGAAAGAAAATGAAGACAAGGAAGATTTTATGTAAATTTGCATGCTGTTCCAAATGCAGGCTGGTTCCATGTGTCCAAATTCTTCAAACATTATATATATATATATATATATATATATGTATTATAGAAGTGAAATGATAATAAGTAATGGGAATGCTAATCTCTTGAAATGAATTAAAACTTTTTAAAATCAGAAATGTCACATGATGTGTATACAGAAAACTATCTGGGTGTTGAGCTAGGCATGAAGAGGAAAAGGTGAGGCTAAAAGAAGGTATATGGAAAGAAAGACAGATAATCTTTAACGACTCCATATTGAATCTTTGTTGAATATAGACATGCAGAAAACAACTTTCTCTGTAGACTTTCCTGTTCCAACAATGAGATAATTCATGTTTTTCTCCATGTTCACTGTGCTTTTGTAAATGCTTGTATTTGAAAGGGAATTAGGCAGTGAACAATATTTTCTTGTTTTCCATTTCAGCTTACCACATTTGATAAACATTTGGATTTCCTTTAGATATTTCTGTTAGCACTCTACAAGAGGGTTTCCTTACCAAATGTGTTTTTTTTTAAACAAATGCCTCCTGAAACACATTTAAAAAATCTAAATGTGGCAAAATATCAGGGCAAAGTTTACAAATTAGTATACATGATAATATGCTTTTCTTAAAATTATGGTTATTTTTGGCATGAGTATTAATTAGAAAATGCTGGGGAAGAATTAAGCCTCCAATCATTGACAGTAATATTCTAGCATAGAGGAAAGTACAAGAGCCTCTGTAACCATTAGACTTAGTTGACTCTTAATATAATTATAAAAAACAATTGAAAACATCTACTACAAATTACATTTTTTTCTATTTTCTTTTTTAAATCTAATTTGATTGTCAAGGTGATGTACAGAATAAATTACATTCTGAAATGGGATGTGTTTGTCTCAAAAGTGTTAGATATGTTTTTCACTAGTTACCAGGCACTATTTTGTGGGTGTTTTTGTTTTTGTTTTTTTAGAATTCTGCTGCATAGCAGTGCCTGTTTGATGAGTCAGATTTCTTCTATGAAAGCTCAAACCCTTGTTTTTAGGGAATGTCTTTATATTATTCAATCTTACTGGTTTCTGACCAAGGGAAAATAACAGACATTGTTTTAGTCAATAAAATATATGCAATGGCAAATTTTAGAGATGTTACAGTAATTGCTCAAGGTAAAACATACACCAAAACACAGAAGGTCATTTGTAACTGTCTCAAACCCAAACTGCAAGTAAACTGAAAGTAATAGCTGTTTAATTTGGACTAGAAAATCAGTTTAGAGAATATAGCTATAAGAAGTGAATGAATAAACATAGAAGGTGTTTGGCTTTCATATCTAAATGGTTTAAGTAGGGACAGGACATGGAAACCTCAACAGCCCTAGAAAGATGTCATGCTGAGCGTGAGATTGCTTGAGTCTTAAATTAGGTTAGTTTATCTTCCTTTCATTCTTAAAGAAAAATAAAACTAAGGAAGAGCTTCAATTTTATTCACTAACTTAGAAAGACTCAAGACTGGGCTGGGAAGGTGACTCAGTTGTAGAGCGCTTGCCTTGCATGCCTGAAGCCCTGGGTTCAATTCCTCGGCACCACATAAGCAAAAAGAAAAAAGCTGGAAGTGGCGCTGTGGCTCAAGTGGAGAGTGCTAGCCTTGAGCTGAAGAGCTGAGGGACAGCGCCCAGGCCCAGAGCTCAGGCCCCACGACCGGACCCCCCAAAGAAAAAAAAAAACCTCAAGTCTAAGACTTTCAAAACTTAGCATGAAGGAAAATGTGACTACAAAGCAATATCATTTTTATTTGGTGTCTTTAAGACTACTGAGACAGAGAGAGACTTAACTACTGAGCAATTTCCCCACCTAAACAGCAAGACACCATTTCATCCATTGAAGTCATTTCCTCAGTTCTGAAAGTATGACTTCAAGTTGCAAAAGAAAAAGACTTTGCAGGGCACCAGAATCAAATACAGTGACATCAGGGATTATACCATGGGGGAAGAACATACAAAAGAAACAACAAAAAAAATCACATAGTACATTAAAAACATCAGCAACAAAGAAAAAAACCTCTTGTGTCCCTATCCTGGGGTTCATTTTACTTAGCATCATCTTATATGGTCATAAGTACATAGCTTTTGACCTACTTGTCTGGTAAGATTACCCTAGATGTATATTAGTGCCCTGCATCTTGCATATACATTTTTCTAATTTGGGGAGGGGAAAGGAAATAACAAAATGCTGAAACAAGGATACAGGTTGACCCATTGTAACAATGAGACATACAAGATACTATGTTGAAAATGAACTTTACAACTTGGGAGGGGAGGAGTTGGGAAGATAGGGAAGGATGGGATAGTAGGGGAAAAACAAAGGACGGGGTGACAATTTTTTTCTTCCTATAGGAATTAGCCAAAGAGAAAGAAGATTCTCCTTCCTGAATCAGAAGGGAAACTGAAGACAGAATAGCATTTCAGGATTTATATCACATTTCTGCAAGAGTACTTGACCAAGAGATTATGTTATCATTGTTCACTTTCAACAACTGAAGCTGTTCTGGCAAAAGATAGTATGCTTAGCTGCATGAATATATACATCAACAGCCTTTCTAGCTACTCCTTAAAATGGATGCTGAATGATTTTTTAGGCTATACAATTTTACTCTGTTGTTGCTGCTGAGTTTGGTCTTTCTCAGTGAGTTTCTGTCACTCAGGTAAATAGATGCTGCCCATTCCACAGTTGCCTCATTTCTAAGATTCCTTGAAATAAGTATATCCCAGAGGAGATAGCTTTCAGTGTATACATGGCTAGAAGATAGTATTCCTTCAGCTGGTATTGTCTGTAATCTGCAACTGGCTTTTTCAAACAAATCAGATCAGATCAAAGCTGGGGACTTTGTGACCTAGTTGACTGTTGAGTTGAGCAAAGCCAGTAGAGAACAATTGGGTGGCAGATGCACAGCTGATGGGCTCCTGATATTTTCTCACATCTGATTTCCCATGTTTTACCTAAGCTGATAAGAGGAGAAAAGTGTCTGAACTGGACAAAGGCTAATGTAGGGAGTTATTATTACGTCCAGGTAAGAACTAAATGAAATCCCTAAGTGGTATCAGAATGATGTTTTCAATTTTAGGGATTCTTTGTCTGTCTGTCTGTCTGTCTCTCTGTCTCTCTGTCTGTCTGTCTCTCTCCTTACCCCGCTCTTCACCATGGATCTATTAGTTCTGAAAGAAAGTTATGAAAGAAGGCTGCATGGTGTTTCATAAGATCTACCAGGAGAAAATTTGTTCCATGGGAATTATAAAAGTTTACAAAATATAAAAATTGTCCTATGACAATTAGTTCTAGAAAGTCCTGGCATATGAACTGATTAAGGATTGTGAACAATATTTTTTATTCTTTAGAATTCCTAGACAGTGAAGATAGTTTGCATTCCTTTGCCATTCTTCCCCTCACACTAGCTTTAGTTTCCTTGCAAATCTACATACTTTGATAGTTTTCATAGTTTTTTCCATAGTTTATCCCACTTAGAAAATTTATATATCTTATGTGACTCTGCAATGTGAGTTAATATAACATACTCTATAGAAAACATTTTAAGTTGTTATCATGAATAATTTTAAACTCATTACCAAATTACACATCTTTTTCCCCTAAACTTAAAAGAAACAGAATTTTATGAAGTTTTCACTTGGCTTTTCATATCATTTTTGAGTGAGAACCACTGTGTAAACATCCATTCTCATATCCATGGTTCTGCTATTGGTACAACACAACTGACTGCACAAATTATTCTCAAGTAATTTTTTAGGTGATATTATTATTTTTTTGGTCAGTCATGGGGCTTGAACTCTGGGCCTGGGAGCTGTACCTCAGCTCTTCAGTTCAACACTAGCGCTCAATCACTTAAGCAACAGCATGACTTCCGGCTTTTTCTGCTTCTGTAGTGCTGAGGAATCGAATGCAGGGGCTCATGCATGCAAGGCAAGCGCTCCACCACTGAGTCATCTTCTCAGCCCCTAGGTGGTTTTATTATTATTTTTACTTGTGAAGACACTATACAGAGGGGTTACAGTTACATGAGTAAGGTAATGAGTACATTTCCTATCTAACATTGTTACCCCCTCCTTTGTTTTTCCCCTACTATCCCTTCCCTCCCCAACTCCCCAACTCCTCCCTCTCCCTCTTCCCCTGAAGTTGTAAAATTCATTTTCAACATTGTGTCTTGTACATCTCAAGTAATTTTTTATGGACCTAAAACATTGTGCTGTTCGAAGGAATTTATTCATTGGTCTATAATAGGAGAAATAGAATTATTTACTTGCTAGTCTTATAAACATCATTTTGATAATAGCTCTTATTAACCTGGTCACTGTAACTTCATAAAAAATTCCTTTTATTGTTGACAGACAATATAAGTAAGGTCAGGAGTATTTGGGGCAAAGGATAAGTAAACATATAAGAGCAACTAGATGTTTCCTGATCTTCCTGGTCTTGGGCATTTTTTTTAACCTTGAATTCCAATGTACAGTAAACAGTCATCACATAGTAATTATAGAGCTCTTCTAAGAAATAAAGCTAGCGCGCTCCTGCTGAGCATCACAAGCTGTCCCGAGTATGTTATAAGCAGCAGTCATTTGAGGTAGTACTGTTGCTGTGTCCATTTCACATATAAGGAACTTTATATTGAAAATAGATGGGTTTCCAAAGTCACATATCTAGTAGCAAGGAGGAGTTAAAGCTAAGCAGCATGTCTGTTACATGCACCAACCCTCTCTTCTCCTCAGCCCTTACGCTTCTGGCCCATGTTCCAATCAGCTGTTGGCTTGTTTTGAATTATGCAGAAGGAGTCTCTGAACTTGACCTTTTGCTCAAAGTCTTCAAATTATCTGTTGTGAGAAAGAGCGGAGGGAAAAAGAGAGGAGAAAGAGAGAGGGGGACATAGAAGCCTTCTAGTAATAATGAGTTTTATGATAGTTGACAGATTGCTTTTTAGTTCTTTCTTCTTTCTGAAAGGACACATCAGCCAAAGAGTTCTACAAAGTCACTTTAAAAGTCCACTATTAAACAACATATTTATCTAGGGGAGGAGAGGTGAGGGTGAGCTGGGGTAGGGACTTGAACCACTGGAGCCATGCCCTCGGACTTGCTGTTTTATTTATTTTTCAAATAGGGTCTCACAATTTTGCACAGATTTGGATGGAAATTTCAGATTCAGACTGAAATCTTCCTATTCGTGTTTCCCATGCACTTGGGATGACAGGAATGAGCAACCAAGCCAGCATTTGTATTTGTTATTATTATTATTGAGATAAAGTCTTGCAAACATTAACCATGATCCTCCTAATCCCTACCTCCAAAGTAGCTGGAATTACAGACATGAGCCTTTCTGTCCCATCTTTCATACACAAAAGGTGCATTGCATGGTAGTCAACATCACAGGCAGAGTGAGGAGACCGAGCTGACACCATGTCCTGCAAAAGGTTTGGGCAGATGGAAAATCTGGGCCACTCTCGCTCTGCCTGTTATTTCGGAAATCAAATGTTTCTTCATCAATGCCAAGCCAGTACATTTCGTCAGCTATTTAGGTTTTAAACACTTTGTCTGCTCCTTGACATTCTGCTTTAGTTTCACAAGGCCTCTATCCTCTCTCTCTTATGTGCCCTGTCTGTGGCGAATGTGTAATTTTAGATTGCTGACAACATTACAGCCACTAAGCCAAAGAAGCTTCCAATATTGTGAAACATGGAAATCTGTCATTGACATTACCATACTCCTAATTAATAATAACTTTACATAAAAGAGGAAGCGAATTACATTTGAAAAGGAGTTGTGGGTACTTTCTTTTTTCATTCTGTGACAGGCTCTCCTTTCTTTCTCAGAGTGAATTTGCTCCTACCCCCCCTCCCATAGGTTAGGAATTGGAGACCCCAAAGTTTGAACTTTGAAGTTAAAAATAAAGGCCACTGTAGATTCTTTTTTCTTTACCCTGAGGAGAAAAAGGGTTTATCTTCTCCCTACAACAGATGGTTTTAAATGCAGTGATTACAAAATTCTGAAGGTAAAATGGTTTAATTACAAAGTCAATACTGCCTCCAACCTGGGCTGAGTCTTTAACGTAAAAACAACAGACGGAGCAGGGCAAAAGCTAGGACAATGTTTAACCAGAACTTTGCATAGCTCCTGCAGTAGGGTTTTCCACCGGGCTTCAGCAAACTGTAGACCACGTGATTCTGGGTTCCTATTCGTTGATTAGCCTCAGGCAGAAGAATTAATACACTTGAGTCTATATTTCACTATGCACTATATGCACATACACATGAGTCTGATGATGTATTGTAGTACCCAATAGTATGAAACTGGGTTTCACTTCAACAAAAATGGACCACCAGGACTACAACAAAACAAAAGAGTTTGTTACAATAATGAATTTATTTTTTTAAAAGGACATAATACCAAAATTATATGTGAGTAAATCTAATCTCTAAAAATCACTTTGCCATTTTTTGTTTAAAGCCTGAAGTGAAATAAATACACTCGCAAGTGATTGAGTTATTAGATTTTTTTCTTTCATATAATTAAAATCCTTTCCTGAAACAGAAGGGATTGAGAAAGTAAAACAAAATCACTCATGGATTAAACCCTGATTCTAATTTAAATTTAGAAAACTGAAAAAGACAATTAGAATGCCTAAGGAAAACGCTCCTATGTTCTTAACTGTATAGTTACATAAAATGATTTATGAGATTTATTTTATCCGACTCAATAGAATTACAATGATCCATGAATACTGATGTAAAAGAAAAGCCCATGAACTTTCCTTCAGGTGGTGAACACTTGTGTCCTATCTGCTGCTTAACATTTAATACTGGCAATTACAAGATAGTTAGGGTCACTGGGCTAAGCAGGTGTGGGAGGCTCTTGATAGTTAAGTAAGACAAACATTTCTGATGGTCTTATCTCTGGGCTTTTGGATCTTAATAAATGTCACTAGGAAAACCTGAAACAACTCTTCTAGCAGCTCTTGATAGAGAATTAAAGTTAGAAGCATCTTGTAATTTCTAGTCTGTGTAGCCTTTTTTCAGCAAGAAGTGGCTAGAGTTAAATTCAAGAAAGTTTGGAAAATTTGGTGTTGAAGATAAAATCTGGCAAAAGATAAAGGGATATGAATTCTGTATTCCAAAAAATGAGAATGGCTGGAAGATGTGATTTTTAAGATACATTTTTTAAGCAGAGTGAATGTGCTTCTAAAACCTTTTTTTGATATTAATATCACTTTGGGGAAAGTATAATTAAATTGTCTATATTTCAAGGTTATAGTCTATATGAAATTGCTTAAGTGTATTTTATTTTTGCCACATGTTCGCTAAAAGTGTTAAAGCAAAGAGTACATTAGCTTACTCCTCTGAATGTCTAATACTATTTAAAAATTTTTGATATTCCTTACTGATAAATTCTTGAAAACTCATTCATTTGAAATTTATTCACTTTCTTTCATTTCTCACATTCATATCACCTTTACAGCTCACTATTCAAATGCATTATATATTTGGTGGGAAATCTTTGTGCTGAAATATAATAGAGATAAAGACAATTACACTTATCCTAAGCATGCAGGTTGATAGACTTTTACAAATTAAACACACCTGTGCAGCTTGCTTCACAGTCAAGGAGCAAACACTGCTAGTACCCCTCTAACTGTTCTTGTTCCCCTTCAAATCACTATCAGCTCAAAGAAACCACTATCTGACATTTAGTAGAAAACATTCATTTTGCCTATTCACTACATCACCTGATTAGCTTTGTACTATTTTGACTTGTACATGTCTTGGCTCCACTTTCATCCTGATTTTAGAGTTGCCTTCATGCCATGTGTACTGTTGAAGATTGTTCCTTCCCACCCCGCTGAGGTACACCTCATTCGATGAATATACCACTATTACTATCCATCTGCTCTTGTTGATGAGATTCAGGTAGATCCAGTCTTTCCCTCACTAATAGGGTTGCTAAGAACCTGTAGGTTCATCTCCTGGTGAGCACACATTCCGGTGTCTATCTGGCATATGTTTTGGAATGACAGAGTCAGATTCCATTAGTTTAAATTGCCAAAGCTGTATTATAAAATGAGCATGACCATCTCTCTGCTTCTTGAACAACGGTGGATTGTTTGTATGCACACCATTTTATTCATATTAATGGATTGATTTTATGCTTTTCATTCTGTTTTCTCCTTTTCTCCCACACAGGACTACAAATTTCAGATCTATTCATGCTGCTATATGAGTATCAAAGCTGTTAATTCTAGGTGAATATCACCACATGATGGATGGGGACCTTCTTAAAATAATATGAGATTTCACAAGAGGGGAATACTTGTTTTTTTGGGGGGGGGTCCAGTTGTGGGGCCTGAACTCTGGGCCTGGGCGCTGTCCCTCAGCTCTTCAGCTCAAGGCTAGTGCTCTACCACTTGAGCCAGCACCACTTCCAGCTTTTTTCTGCTTATGTGGTGCTGAGGAATCGAACCCAGGGCTTCATGCATGCAAGGCAAGCGCTCTACCACTGAGCCACCTTCCCAGCCCCACAAGAGGAAAATAGTTTTATCCAATATTGAAGAATTACAGGCTGACTTAAAGCCAAGTCATAAAACAACTGTTTGATTCAATGAGAAAGTAGTTTTGGAATTCTTAAATGACAAGAAAAGAGGCTATGACTTTATATAACATATAAGATATGGAGCCCTTTTCCTTTGTGCTTTTATATTTTCCTACACTTTTCAATAATATTATAACCAAGAAAAGGTAAATTATAAAAAGTAACAAGGAACTTGTGAACTACAAAACAGAGTACTGTCTTTGAATTAGGATGTATTGCAGAAAATACTCACTTTTTCATATCTTGAACATTTGTTTTCATATAACATTTTGCATCATTAGTGTTTGTTTTAGATATTCCCTAAAGTAGGAATAGAATCGATCCTTTATAATCAGAGGACATCTTTCTCACAGGTTAGACAGGACAATGGAAATCATTCAGCTCCAAAGATGGCCACTCAAGTTGAGTGACTTCCCCCAATCCTTTCTTTTTTTTGCGGGGTGGGGGCGTCCGGTCGTGGGGCCTGAACTCTGGCCCTCAGCTCTTCAGCTCAAGGCTAGAGCTCTACCACTTGAGTCACAGCACCCCTTCCGGCTTTTTTCTTTTTGCTTATGTGGTGCTGAGGAATCGAACCCAGAGCCTCATGCATGCAAGGCAAGCGCTCTACCACTGAGCCACCTTCCCAGCCCCATCCTCCAATCCTTTCATAACTTGGAAAAATCCTCAGCAGGAATACAGAGCTTGATTTTCTTTTTACTTCTTTTTTGAGCCTTTTTTAAACACTATATGCTGCCTCCAATTCAGTCACTTCAGAAATTTGATTATTCTTTCTCTGGTTGTTTTTGAGACCTAATGAATGTTCTTATAGAAAGCCCACATCCCATAATTTTGGTTAAAATGCTCTTGGCATCCTTTTGTTCATTTATCAATTAACGAAATGATTATACGGAACCAATATAATCAAGGAGAACACTTTATCACAGAACAGATTAGAGCTGGTCTAATACATAAAGCTGCACTACCGTTTTTGTGAATCTGAGTCTTAATGAGTCTCTTTCTCCATGTAAAATTATTATTATTTGCATATTTTATACCCAAAACAATAAGAGAAATGTTTAAAGAAATGACACATTTGAAACTCTGGTCTAGTAATGTGTATGGAATGACCTGATCTATTTGATGATGCCTAAGAATTGCTCTAGGGAGCACTGAGAAGCCACCAGCCACCACACTCCAAAACTGTCCTGTCACCTTGCCTTTTTCTTTTATAGAATTTTTACTTCCTGTACCTTGTCCCTTTAGGCCATGTTCACAGTTATCCAGCAACCTGAAGTCTGAAGACCATTATATAAATAAAAAATCTTCCTAACATGTTTATTGGAGAAAGTGTTGCTCCACGTGGGAATAACCCATTTATCCTATCTCCCTCCTCCCCGCCCCCACATAGTAAGAAATGTCCTGATGCTTACTGGTTAAGTGACATTGACAGATGATCTATCTCATCTCATTATCTGGCTTGAACTGACTGTAGAATCAAAACTGACTGGAGACCCTCTGATCTTCCAGGTAGACCAGCATCCTCTACACACACACACACACACAAACACACACACACACACACACACACACACACACACACAC
>NW_012267373.1:1748851-1753361 GCF_000151885.1 Dipodomys ordii | reverse complement strand
ACACACACACACACACACACACACACACACACACACACTAAGGTAGCCAGTTGGCCTTGCTTGCATCCAAAGCTAAACCATCAATGCATAGCCTCTTTTTTACTCTTGTGCAATACAAGAGTAAATAATGGAGAGCACGCGTACATTTTTAAGCCTTCATTTGATTAACAACTTTTACCTAATGATGGTAACAAAATTATTGAAGCTGCAATAAGCCATCCAGCGGTCCAATAGTTCACCTTATGACCAGTATTAAGATTTAAATATCCTTTAAAATTAAACACTTTAGGGTTATTAATGTTTCCTTTCCTCTCAAAATTTTTGTGTTGAGAGGAGGCACGGGAGGAAATGTATTAGCAACAGTAGGATGTGGAGAATAACTCTAAGTACATTAAACATCTGTTGATGGGGCTATTAGCAGAGTAGTAGATACTACCACCTGGCCCTTATTCCATTTTATCCGAACTTAGTACCTGAAAATATACTGTGGCAATCATGTTCCACTCCCTTTAAATCTTTTACTACTGCATTAAGTGGATCGCGTATATCAACCGGTTCTCAGGGGGGTCTAAAAAAATCCTCCTGCTTATAGCAAAAATCAAATGCCAATAAGAAAGTGGCAAGGGTTAAATATCACTTAGCGTTGCTAGCTGGCTCCGAGGCTGTCTTTGTGAGAGGAAGCCCTTAAAGTACCAAATGGAGGTGGCGGCCGCTAGAGTTTGTATAATCATGTAATTCAGGGGAGAGAATTTCAGCTCCTTCCTCTGTCACTTCTATAGGGTATTTCTAAGTATGTTAAGGTTGCCCATGCACAGGAAGCTAAATGAAAGAGGACTTCAAAGAAAAAAAAGTCTCTGTTTTCTCAAAATGCTCAGCTTGAGCTGGTTGTCGTTTTCATTAAACTTTTAAATATTGTTATTACGAAGGTGATATGCAGAGGGGTTACAGTTACCTAAGTCAGATGAAGAGTACATTTCTTTTTGGACAATGTCACCCCTTCTCTTGCTCTCTCCCAGTTTTTCCCACCTGTCCCCACCCACATGTTGTATAGGTCATTTTCAACATAGTGTCTAGTAAGTACCACTGCTACATTTGTTCATCCTTTTTCCCTCTATTTCTATGCCCCCTATTACCCTCCCAAAGACAGATAAATGAAAAAATGAGACAAAAAGAAAAGAAAAACAGCAACCAAAAACCCTCATTTCCAATTGCTAGAGTTTATTTCAATAAATATTATTATATATGATCAGGTGCACATAGGTCTCACTGTGTGTGAATGTGTAGAGTCCTGTATAAATCATCATGTCCCCATCTATTTTAGAGTAACTACTGCATAGGAGAGGAAACATGGTTATTCTTTATTTGAGAAAGCTATGTGAACAAGTTGTGTTCTGAAATCAGACTCACTGAATCCAAATAAAAGATGTGAAAAGTTGTCTTCTGATGGAAAAATAGGCTTTCTTTCTTTCTGCTTTTTTCTTTCTTTTTTTTTGTCAATCATGGGGCTTGAACTCTGTGCCTCTCAGCTCTTCAAGTGGTAGGCTAGCGCTCTACCACTTGAACCACAGCACCACTTCTGGTTCTCTGGTGGTTTATTGGAGATAAGAGTCTCATGGACTTTCCTTCCTGGGGCTGGCTTTGAGCTGTGATCCTCAGATCCTAGCCTCCTGAGTAGCTAGGATTACAGGTGTGAGCCACCGGTGCCCAGCTTAAGCTTTCTTGATTTACAGCCAACTCATCCCTTGTCTTCTACGAAACATGGTCCATCAGCAACAGAAGACAGAAACATTGTTCCTGACACTGTGACTTAATTGTTTTCTTGTTTGCTAATATCTTTGCTCTTATATATAATTTTCTTCTTATATAGAAACTCTGTGATAGAAATTCACCTTATTTTCAGAGGTGCTCCAGGGGTCTTATATAATGAGAATTTTATTTGGGCTCTCAAGTATCTATTGGCCATTTAAGGCTTTGGTCAAGTAATGTTTATGGAATGAACTGATAGATTTGAGGATGCAATTTTGTGTGTGTGTGTGTGTGTGTCAGTTGTGGGGCTTGAACTCTGGGCCTGGCCTCTGTTCCTCAGCTCTTCAGCTCAAGGTGAGCGCTTTACCACTTGTGCCACAGTGCCACTTCCAGTTTTCTGGTGGTTTATTGGAAATAAGTCTCACAGACTTTCCTTCCCCAGGCTGGCTTTGAACTGTGATCCTTAGGTTTCAGCTTCCTGAGTAGCTAGGATTACAGGCATGAGCCACTGGTGACTGGCAATGTATTTGTTTTAAGTGAAACCATTCTGGGTCATTTTCACCATGTCAGACTATTCTGTACACTGCTTCTGCCATGTAGCATACTATAGATATGCAACACGCCAAGAAATGGAGGGAAAAACCAAAGAGAAACACTGCCTATATGTATCTCTGGTCCTGATGTATGTCCTCCATACTTTCCACTCAATACTGTGGAACTTTCTGGTGGACATTTGCCCAATATTGGGACAAATACGTTTTTGGCCCTCGGTTTGGTGTAGTGAATTGGCTTACCAGCAGTAATCATTTAATCAACTCATCATCCATTCGTACTGTGAATTGATTATAGGAGTTGTCTTCAACATTCTTTGACAATTTGATCTAGTTACCATGTTTACTTTCATATAATTTCTATAGGATAGTTTGTTCTTTGGTTTCTTTTTGTGTAAAATGTGGGAAATGATACTCAGGATACGTGTTTAATGGGTGGTAAATATAAAATAGAAAAGGTGAACTGTATTGGATGGCTTGGGAAGACTCAAAGGCCATGAATTCTTACTTTTGGTAAAGACCACAAAAGATCCTCAAGCCCAAATTATCTCAGTTAACTACATTTGAAGATTTTTTTTTCTTTCTGCTTATGTGGTACTGAGGAATTGAACCCAGGGCCTCAGGCATGCAAGGCAAGCACTCTACCACTGAGCCACCTTCCCAGCCCCTGAAGATCTTGATTTAAACTCCAACGTTCTCCCAGAGAGAGAACAATATTAATTAAAATCATCTTTTTTTAAAGAAAATATTCTATTCTTCCTAGAAATGTTTAATTTATTAAATTGGTAATTTGGTTAATCAAAATTGAAAATATACTGCGTCAAGCACTAGCTTAAGGAGAGTGGTATGGCCATTCATTCATTCCTGGGAATTTGTAGGACCTCATGACCTGCTTCATACCATCTTTGACTTAAATCAACACTGCAAAGAAAACTACTAGAATTGAAGATGGCAGAAAGCAGCTGAGAGGCCTATGTGGAGAAATAGGGAAGAAAGTAATGAGGCATTCACAATGGGAAACTTGAGAGCGCTGTGTCTGGCTGGCAGGTAGAAGCCTCCGTGTAGTCACAGTAGCCTTGCTTTATAGATCCATTGCTCCAAAATTTGTCAGTGTGAGGCACAATGACCAACTTCTACCTGTGTGTGTGTGTGTGTGTGTGTGTGGTGTGTGTGTACTTATGTTAAAATAAACTAGGTCAAGGTCTGCAGAATTTATATTTGAAGGAACTCAACTCCATCTCTGTAGTGTTTAAGTGGTAGAAACTCTTGTTTTCTTATTTTTTTTTCACGGCACCATTAACTCTAGAACCGTTATACCATGTTTTTATGAAACCTTCCCCATCTTGAGAAAATAGAGTTGCAAACACTTTGAAATCTTGTGAGGAAACTGAAATGATACCAACATTTTCTTTTGCTTATGCTGGTCACAGCAGTTGACCTGGTCACATTTGAAACAAAAGAATTCTAGACTGGAACTCTACCTTAGTGACACAGAATGATCAGAGGTAGGAAGGAAGTCTGTCCACACTCCGGGCTACTATTCTGTGCTAAGATATTGATATATGCAATCTTGTTGAATTTTACAAGTATCCGGTGAGATAAGAAACTGAGCCTCCACTTCAAAGATAAACCCAGGGAGAGGCAGTCATTGATATTTGCAGTGGCAGCACCAGGATTCACTGCAACATCTGACATGACATCCTATGAGTCTAGATTGCCTGACTTTACCAAGAGGACAATGTGTTGTGGAGATGGCCTGTGACAATTCAGCATGAGCCTCAAGCTCCTTGCAACAGTGAAGATGCTTCTTTGAAGAAGCCATGCTGAGCCTGTGTAGTACTGCACATCTATTATTTCCAGCACCTGCAAGGATAAGTGGGAGGTTCTCAAGTTCCAGACCCATAAAACGGGAACTCCCTTTCCCATCTTGTACAACTGAAGAACTCTCTGTGGAAGTAGTACCATTGAATTCAACTAAAACACAATGTCTGGCATACAATATGCTCAAGACATATTTACTAGGTAAATATATGGAAGTGGGGAAGATTGGGAGAAACGTTATGGCTGACCTTTGGGAATCTGTACATTACTTCTCAAATTACTCACATATTTTTATAAGAAAATGAGATGCCCCTCAGTAGATGAATGGATCAAGAAAATGTGGTATATATACACAATGGAATTCTATGCCTCCATCAGAAAGAATGACATTG
>NW_012267373.1:1738556-1748391 GCF_000151885.1 Dipodomys ordii | reverse complement strand
AGGGTAAACCAAAGGAGGAGGCTACAATGCTTGGTAAGAAATGTATGCATTATCCTGCCCATGTAATTGTAACCCCTCTGTACAGTATGTTCACAAATAAAAAATAAATAAATAAATTAAAAAAAAAAGAAAATGAGAAATCTTCAATCAATGAGTTATAGGAAAATTGTCTTCAATCAGATATTGCAAGATGCGAAATGGTGTATAAAGGAGAACACAAAGGGAAATAGAGTGTGAAGAAGATAAAAGTCAATGCTTTCCTAAGACCCTGGAAATGAAACTTGCTTCCTTAAGAATAAAGACTAGAGTTAACTCAAAATGATTCTGTCCCAGTTGAAACAAGTTTAGAGAAAATCTCCTGGGAATGAATGACCACCCAGTTTTACCCAGCTATGTTGTACTACATAAGATACAAAGTAAATGTAGTGGGGAAATACAAAGAGAAAGAGAAGGAGAAATAGGTGTGAAGAGCTGTCAATAGGTGATCCTGAAGAAGTGACCAGAAGCCATTGCAAGGAATTAGTGAAGGGATGAAGGATATCAGTTATTACAACACGAAGTGGCAATGACTGCTGTTGAAGCAATGTGGAGGGACCACTTCCTAGCTATCTGACTTTGCACAGATCACTGTTCTGCTTTAAGCTTCTGTTTTTTATGTGTAAAATCAAGACAATGATACTTGTATTCAACTTAATATGTCACAGTTACTGACATGCAATAGCAGCCTAATGGTTTGACATTTAAAAATATTAGTGTCATCATTACTGTTATTTTCCCAGCATTATAAATCTCTGGACAAATAGAAGCACAATTTGGGACAGTAACTCCTTTTGCATTTTCTTTTGTGATGATACTGTGGCTAGTCCATATTCCTCATTGCGAAGCAAGGTTACATCCATTCAGTCTCTGGCACACCTTCCACAATCATGATCTCCCAGTGGTTCTTGTGCATACTAATATGTGAGAAGAACTAATCTATAATACAAATGCTTCCATGCAAGGGCAGCAGCTTTGTAGAAGAGAGAATAGGAAGATGAATTCAAGTTGTTCTAAATGGTAACAGCGTTTAATGGGCCATATTGCCTCCAGCTTTCTTTTCACTGAGACCATGTGAGAAGGAAAATGATTCCCAGGAAAGGTAACTCACTGCCACAAATGCAGCTAAACCTGTGCCCGTCTCCCTTGCTTTTTATAGAACGAACATTTGATATAGCTGGGCTGCTGTGTTCTTAGAGTGTTACTAACCAGGCCAAAGTGAATCAGCTGTTATTACTGAGGTCCTTCTTTTGTGTGTGCCAGTCCTAGTTCTTGAACCCAGTGCCTGGATACTGCCCCTGAGCATTATTTTTCTTTTTGCTCAAGGTTAGAGCTCTATAACTTAAGCCAAAGTTCCACTTGTGGCTTTTTTTTTTAATGGGGGAGTAGTTAGAGATAAGAGTCTCATGGGCTTCCCTGCTTTGAACCCTGATTCTCATATCTCAGCCTTCTGCATAGTCAGGATTAAAGGTTTACAGCCTGTAAAAACCATCTTGATTTTTGGGGGGGGGTGAGTCGTGGGGCTTGAACTCTGGGCCTGCGCACTGTCCCTGAGCTCTTTAGCTCAAGGCTAGCGCTCTACCACTTGAGCCACAGTGCCACTTCTGCCTTTATCTGCTAATGTGGTGCTGAGGAATCGAACCCAAGGCCTCATGCATGCAAGGCAAGCACTCTACCACTAAGTTACCTTCCCAACCCCGTAAAAACCAAAGTGAAACAAAACAACAACAAAAACCCTTTTGTGTGACTTGGTTCATTTTTCAACAGTGAAATGGGTTCTCAGAGCCTCAATTTTTCCACCCCTGCTAGCTCTGAACAAAAAGTTCCTTATATGTTTTGTTATCAGAACATATGAGAGGGAAAAGCTAGCTGCCCACTTGCCCCAGGCACCCCGCAAGAAAGGCCTCCCTCTCCTATCCTGATCCCAGGGGCTTGGAATGGGAACCACATGGCTGTTTTCCTGTTCAGACTCTCTTGGTCTACAGTAGTGGGGCCCACAGAAGTAGAATGGCTCCTATGTTCATGCCAGTCAGACCCTGAGGAATTGGAGACAGAGAAGAAATGGGATATAGGGAGAATTATATCATGGGGGAAAATTAAATGAATGCTTTAGCTCTGAAGAGGAATTAAAAGTCATTGAGAATCCTGGCTCCCCACTCCCTGGATCCACATTACCTTAAGAATCATTGTGTCACTCAGTGATAAGAATGAAATAAGATCTGTATATGGATGTTCTATCTTCCAAAAGCTGCAGAGTCTTTAAAAAGAAAAAAAAAGAGAGATGAAGACATCGGCCAATAGCGATGTGCATCTGACCATATAAAATAATGTTTATCAAAATGAACTCCAGGAGGTAGAAACATAAGGTTTTTGTTTTGATTTCCTTTTGTCTTGTTTGTTCATTTATCAATCTTTGAGAGGGTCGGGGGCACAGAAATGGAAGGACAAAGGGTGAACAAATGCAGCAGTAAGACTCACTAGACACTATGTTGAAAATGAACTATACAGCTTGTGGGTGGGAAGAGGAGGGAAAAACGGGGAGAGAGCAAGGGAAGAGGTGATATTGTTCAAAAAGAAATGTACTCTTTATCTGACTTGTGTAACTATAAACCCTCTGTCCATCACCTTTACAATAACAACAAATAAATTTTAGGGGAAAGAAAAGGTGAAGAAACAAGCCCTGGAAGAAGCAGTAGTCTAAAGATGATTGATTATCTGATGCAGTAGCAGTCTATCCTAGGCAGGCAAATCTGAGCTCATTACTCCCTCTGCTGGATATGAAAGAATGGATTACTAAATACAGAAACTGAATTAGCGATTCATATAATCTATCTTGTATGAATGAAGCGACCAAAGCACAAAATCACACTTGGGGTTATGGGGAGAACAAAGCCAACTTATCTATTCCCAAAATTTATATCCTGGGTAATAAAGAGAAAAATGTACATTCTGCAGGAAAGAAAACTAGAAGGCAAAGACCCTTCTCAACAGCAATGATACAATCAGTAGTTTTCTGCAGATCCAGCAGCAAGTTTGTCTAGAAGCCTCCTGCCCTGCTTTTTTTACCTAGCATAGCACAGATTCCTTTCTCCTCATGGCAGGTGGAGATGCTATGGCTGGCTTCTCTGACAACATTACACTATTCAAAAGACTTTCCAAGAGCACAGTAAGAACCTCCTATTAGAAATATTTCCTTCTTCTTCTATGTTTCCAAAGTAGTTTGTGATAAACCAATTCCCAGCCTTTTTTCCCCATCATAACAATGAAATTGCTTTGTATAATGCAATTTTAAAAATTATTGTGGATATTTTCAAACTTATAAAGAACAGCAACTGTCATCATAATTCATTACACAACTGCAAGAATTATGTACAGAGAACTGAGATGGTGGCATATGCCTATAATCCCAGCACTGGAAAGACTAAGGCAAAAGAATCATGAGTTCAAGGCCAGCTTGGGAAACCTAGCAAGTTTTCTGTCTCAAACAAACAATCTAATTATCTATACAGGACAAATCCAAAGTAGTGGCACTCATCAAACTCCTTGTTTTATAATTTTCAAGTGTGTTTCACATATATTAATAACTCATCCAGAGTTTGTTCTAAAAGACACACTATTCCTATACATAGCAACAATGTTATGATGTCTACAGCTTAACATAAATTATCAATATTGACTACTTAATAAGGGTTCAAAATCCTGTTGCTTTATAAAGGTCATTAAAAATTTTAGTTTGTTTATTTAAATTACTTTCCAGATAATGTTCACACATTGTGTCTGATTGACAATCATTTGAACACAATTTGGTCTATAGACTCTTCTCCCAAAACCTCTTTTGCTCTTGTACCTTAGACCAGGATTCACTATAGAATTACCTTCATTTTGGATTTTGCTGATTGTGTATCTCTGTAGTATATGTTAAAGTTTCTGGTCTTCTGCATATTCACTTTTGTATATTACATTGGTATTTTGGACCTAGAGGTTTGCTGGATTTAGGTTCATTTTTTTTTCAGTAAAAGCTTTGAAGGTGCTGATGTAGACTTCTATCAAGAGGCATCCAATGACTCCTGTCATTGCTTTCTCTGTAGCTACTGTTGATGCTCGACGCCTAAACACTTCATTCATTGGGAAGTAGAAAGTAATGCTATTCTAATTCTATCAGTTCTTATGTATTTGTTAGCTCTGTATTTATGTAGAAGAATGCTGCGTTTGCATTCCTACGAATATAATCTGTGTAGAATTAGGAAGCTAAACGATCATCTTTTCTATTTACTAAATGTCAAAATAATGCCTTGATTTCTGAGAGTCTTCCATAGATAGTCAATGTTTTGTTCTAGTCATGTCTTGTTAAATTACCTCAGGGCCAATCTTAGGACGGTTTGGTTTTTACATAATTTGCATAATTTACATAATTTTGTTTTTACATAATTTTACATAATTTCAAAAAATTAATTATAAATATGTTTTTACATTATTGTCATTATTTTACTAACGAGATACATTTCTGATCTTCCATTTGGATAAGTCCCTCCATTCTTCCATCATGGAGTTATACATTCCTTTCTGAAGAACCTTATATAGTTATCTAGGCTAGATTCCCTCTCACCTAGTCTTACACATAGGTGAAAGGGAATCTCACCTAGATACCTACTCATTCATGCATCCATCCATTTATTTGTTCATCAGTTAAACTCAGCTTACCGAGTGCAAGCCAGTGTCAGGGATTCATTTGTTTGTGGAAATATAGTGCAGTGCAGAGCGAATGAAAAACACAGAAGATCTGCAAAAATATTGCTTTTGCATTGCAATCTTCCCATTTTTAAAGTTTTAGAGCTTTGAGTATTGGCATGGAGACTGTATTTGGGAAGGGATTCAGAAGGAAGGTGAGGTTTGGGGGAAGTAAAAGCTAATTTCTGCAGTTGTGATTATATGCTATTTCTGTACATATCGTTTTACAGAGGGCTGTACATCTATGGTGTCCATATCCATCACTTGTCCAGTGACTGATTAGGAAAACTTGTGACCAGAGCTGTTCCCTAACCACAGAATTGCAAGGTAATGACAGAGGCGAGTGACCATTGGAGTTTTCAGTGCTCTAGAGGCTGGGATCCAACCATTTTGGCATTATTAATATTTCTTTCTCTGCCAGGATTAGCATTTCTTAACGTGATGCATATATAGAGCTTTATGCACTACCTCACATGAATCTAAAGGATATTACAAAAACTAATGTTGCTAAGACAATACATGGGTTCGGATAAATCCTTGGGATTGAGAATAAGAATTGTTTTAGAAGCTCACTACTGACACTAAAGTGCAATTAGAACTCAGAACAAGAACTTAAACAGGCTTGTGTTGAGCGAATGAAACACGTTCTCCAATAATACCATTAGAGGGCAGCACTTCCCCAAACATTCAAACTCCTGTCCAGCTCTTAGAATTTACCAGAGTATTTTTTCTAAAATTTAAAACATTGTTCTACTTTTATAAAAAATGTGACTTTGGTTCTAGAGTCATATGAGCTTCAGCCATGTACTACAATTCCATAAATTTTAAGCTCATGTAAAACTTAAGCTTTTAATATAGATTGTGGCCGGTTAATCCAGCAATTTCAACAATACCATGTCTTCCCAAACTGCATTTTAAATCAATATTATATAAAACTACAAATGAACAATTCAGAGCTATTACCATAGAATAATATTTTGTTTATAATGAAAGTTGGAAAAAATATTTTCAAATTTAGAAAACTATATACTAAATTGAAGAGATAATGTGAGTGATGAGCATGATTGATTTCCAAATCTAAAGGCTTAAAGTAAAAAGTCAGACAAGAAGATCAGGCAAGACGTGCTGGCCATGTGCTTCACAGTCCTGAATTGCTACCTGAGAATAACCAATCAACGTTTATTTTATTAATTAGATTCAGCAGTTGAGACAGTAATCCAATTCGATTTTTAAAAAGCTTCTACTTATTTAAAACATATGGAAAATCCATGCTATTCCAAAATGGCTCAAAATGGATATTTTCTTTAACACTTCCTCACATTTACATATGTCTGTGTTCAGTCAGTTGCATGTAGAAACAATCTTCAAATACATACATATATACCTTTCCTCATGACACCGGTCCTTAACAAAATGGAGTTTTCGTTAAAGCTCATTAAGTTTTGTTGTTTGTTCTCATATTGCTGAAGATAAAGTCTAGGGCCTCTCACATGCTAGCAAGGGCTCCAGGGATATACTAGAGTACATCCTCAGCTCTGTTAATGGATCCTTCCACGGGCTACAATGAAATGTCTCTCTAGTGTAAAAATGATGATTCAATCACATCTCAAAATTCACACATATTGCAGTGTTTCTCTCAAGAGCTTCTGACAGACACAAGCAATTCTTAAATTTTCACCATGTCATTACAGAACTTGTACTAGACAGACAGAAGATTACACCCTAGTTATATGCATATTTATTTGATAGAAAGTTGTTTAAAACACACAAGTAAAACAGGCAGCAAAGATCAAAGAGAGCTTCCGACTTATAAATAATAATCTCCTTCCTCTAGCAAATAACTTTGTACTTGATGTCTCTAGTGGAAATACTTCTCATCTCTGAAGATGCCAAATTGTCTGTCTGTGTATATGTGGTATTCATGCTTTAGCTTGTACAAATGAAGACAAGATAAAATACAGTGTTAACAGACGGCACAAGGGACTTCCACATAAGGATACAAGAACAATGAGCATCGCTAATGCTACCTTGGGAACACTCTGCTGCCCAAGTCTGCTAATCTCCTTTCCTATAGTCATGGGAGCTAGTTGGCCATTTTGCTTTAGCTCACAAGATCAACTGACACCCCAGTCCCGTTGCCACAGGCGGGCAAGGGTGAGATGGAAAACAGTTTCAACATTCACCACTTGGACTCCTGCCCTGAGCAAGCACATTTGTTGTTCATACATGGACTTTTGGCTGCCTTCTCTCCCGGCCATCTGTTCAACAAGGCACGGTGCCTGCTCCAATGGGATGGTGCCACTACTCCCAAGAATGTATGTCTTAACTGTCTGAAATTGCCCATCTAATTATAAATATATGTATTATATATATAATTTCTGCTGGACATCTTTTGGGGGGAATCGTTTCAGGTTCCCAGCAAAACTGGGAAGATCTAGACATATTCCCATCGGTCCTCTGACCCCATGCATGCATTTTAAACCTCTGCTGGATTGAGAAAGGAAAAACTGACTACTGTGTCCAGACAATTTGTGAGGTTCCCTTGAAGACCAATGCCAGACGTCTCTTCAGGGTGATGGGCGGTGATATTGACAGCTGTTTTTCCATGATTGAATTCAGCCTGTAAATACAGCTGCGTGCATCACTGCTTTCATGTGACCAGCCCTGAGAACACTTGGTCAGGAACAACATTGAAAAATAACACTTCAGGGTTCATATGTGATTAAAGAACTTTTCGATAAAATTCTCGAGGTCTAGGATTTCCTTGTCCAAGAAGGTTGAGTTGGCCTTTTGTACTTTCAGCCTCAGTACAGAGTTCCAGTTTGCTATGTCCCTCTTCAAGGATTTTGAAGTGTTTCTTCCCAGATTCCTGAGCATCCCCAGGTGGAATTTGAGCTTGTTCCCAGTTTCATCTTTCCCATCCTGTTTTGCAGCCAACTTTGGCTCATGGGCTCTTTCACATATTACATCTGGAACGGAAAGTGAAGTTAAATTGGGAAGCAACTAATAAAGCCGGCCAGATACCACTTGCATGAGCTCTACCTCTGACACCATCAGTGTGTACACAAATACCCAGTAGACTTCATTAGTTTAAATCTTTTGCATCCCAAACTCTAGTTAGAAAAGTAGTGTTTTCTTAACCAAGACTAATTCAAAAAATTACTAAAGCAGTACATTTTATAATTAATTGGTAAATTATGGCTCATGTTGATGCTCCTTTAATAACAAAAACATTTTTTTATTGTACTCGGGTTTGTACTTAGGGTTTTGCACTCTTGCTCAACTTATTTGCTTGGATGGTATTTTAAAACTTGAGCCATCCCCCAGCCTTGCTTTTTGCTGGTGATTGTGGAGATAGAGCCCGATACATTTCTGCCGAGAGTGGACTCAAACCATAATCCTCTTGCTTGCAGGCTCCTGAGAAATTAAGATTCCAAGCATGAGCCACTTGTGCCTGGCAATATCTAATACTTTTATAGTATTTATAAGTAATAACTTATTTAATTGTTATAACGACTTTTCTAGATAGTTACTCTTATCATTTTACATAGCTCAATTAAAACTAATGTGTCCCAGAATTAGTAGGCATATAACTGAGAGTCAAACGCAGGCAGCGTAGCACACTGCTGCTATTTGGATGTGTCACCTGGGAAACGCAGGTGTGGCAGATGTGACAGTTTTAGGAGGTGCAGCCTTAGAAGGGGGATGGAGCTACAAGGCTACCCCTCCTTGTGAATGCCTGTGTTATGTGCCTGTGGCAGTAAGTTGACATGGTTGCTTTTCTGCCAGTGATGCAGCTCCTTCCCTCTAGAAAATTCAGTGTTCAAGGCACCTACATGATAGCAGAGATCAAACCTTACTAGTGAACACACCTACTTATGCCTTTATTGACTTTTCCTCCTTCGGAACTGTGAAAAATAAGTCTCTATTCTTTGTAATTTGCACGGTGTTAATTACTTTTTTTTAAAAAAAATCAGCATGAAGATAGACATCAAAGGCTAGATTTCCTTATCTAAACCATCTCACAAGTCCAAAATATACATGTCTTCATAGAAATTAAGAAAAGCATTTGAGAAAAGAAGAACTAGTTGACTGTGTAAAAAGCTACTAAGAAATCAGACAGAAGAAAACAGGGCATCCTTCCTTCCTCTTCAGAGAAGCTTCTCTGTAAGTCTTTAGCCCACTTATTTATTGGGCAGTTATTTCTTTAAGGATTTGTTGTTGGAGGATTTAATTTTTTGAGTTCCAGGTATATTTTAGTTAGGAGACCCTTGTCTGTTGTATGGTTATTGAAGATCTTCTCCCAATCCGTGGCTTTCTATTGATCTTGCTAGCTATGTCTTTTGCCATGCAGAAGCTCTGCAATTTCATGCAATCCCATTTGTCCAACCTTTCTTTGATTTGTTGTGTTTCTGGGTCTCTATTAAGAAAATTTCGGCCTGTGCCAAGGAGACCTAGGGTTTTTCCTATTCCATCCTGTAATGTTTTCAGAGTGTCTGCTTTGACTCCAAGGTCTTTGATCCATTTGGAGTTGATTCTGGTGCCTAGTGATATATAAGGATCTAGCTTTAGTTTTCTACAAGTGATTAATCAATTTTGCCAGCATCATTTACTGAAGAGGCTGTTTTTCTTCCATGCTAATTTTGTAGCTCCCTTATCGAAGATTAGAGGGCTATAGGTCTGTTGGTTCATTTCTGGGTTTTCAATTCTATTCCATTGGTCCTGAGGTCTGTTCTTGTGCCAGTACCAAGCTGTTTTGATTACTATGCCTTTGTAGTAGAGTTTGAAATTTGTTATTGATATTTGAATGGCCAATAGACACATGAAGAAATGCTCCACCTCCCTAGCCATAAAAGAAATGCAAATCAAAACAACATTGAGATACCACCTCACTCCAGTTAGAATGGATATAATCAAGAACTCTAATAACAGCTGCTGGAGGGGATGTGCACAGAAGGGAACCCTACTGCATTGTTGGTGGGAGTGTAAACTTGTCCAACCCCTTTGAAAAGCAGTATGGACTCAGACTCCACTTAGAGCTCCCCTATAACCCAGCAATCCCATTTTTGGG